>NC_065511.1:16321188-16623921 GCF_006386435.1 Epinephelus moara | reverse complement strand
GGGGGGGGGGGGGGGGGGAATCAAGCCGAGTAGGGAGGGTTTTATTCAGGATTTCATTAGCAGGGAATAGGAGATGTTTGGCCTGGCCAGCCACCTCTGGCTCTGGGACAAGAGTGTGTCTGTAACCCAGCTAAACTGTCTGTAAGGGCAAACACTGTGGCAGTTTTATGGAGTTTAACTGTGTTTCTTTATATATTCCTCTCAGACTGAGAAAGAATAAGTCCAGAGGTTGAGCTCCAGAGTTTGTTCACACTTGGAGCTGTCCTACTGCACTGCTGGATAAAAAAAGAGAGAAAAATGTGTCCTGTGTGCTTGCGAGTGCTCTTATGTGACATGGATTTAAACACTATCAGTGTTTAGCAGCCAGTAAGTTGAGACACCGGAGTATCAGGGAGGAGGCACTGTTTGTGCTTGGGTTGAATATTATCCTGAGGTTTTATGATTATAACTTCTCAAGTATCATTCTTTTCTAGAGAAACTGTGATTCTGTCTCATTTTTGGTGTTATTCTTTAATACTGAGGAGAGCATGTGGTAACATTTTAATGAAACAAAAGAAATAAATAGAAATAGAAATGTTTGGATGGTTTAGGGCATGAGACTGTTGATGTAATGTGCTCCAGGTTTGATGCTCACCGGTTGGTTGCCTCTCTGGAATTCTGGGGGGTGGAGGCTTTATTTTCTTATTTGTTGAACGTACATTTGATCTTCAGGTTATGGATTTGGCACAATTTCAATGCAAGGAGGTAAAAGCATTCTTTCAGTGCATGCATTAGTCTCCAGCAAATCCATGCACAAGCACACATGCATATTAAACTCATAGTGTCCTGCAGTTACTTGGCCCAGAAAAGACTTTGGTGAAAAATCCCTGTAAATAGCAGGACTTTATTTTGCTGGCTTTAACCTTAGCGTGTGCTTTAAGGTTTTAATGATGAGCTAGGTGACTTTATTTCACCACATACAGCCTAAATCTAACCCTAAGAGCTAAAGCTGGATTTACAGTTAACACAAGGGGGTTACGGGAGTCCAGCTGTTGATACCTGTGGTGTGGGTTTTGAGCCTCATTGATAGCACCACCACAATACTAGATGAATGTATTATACAGTACATGACCAGGGTATATTGTGCTTTAATTAATTCCCTATATTTACATTATTTCATTTACTTTTTGAGACGTGCAATGTTGGGAGCGTTCGCCTTGTTTCATTATGAATATGAGCCTGTGATGGAGACAGGTGATCGCACTTAGCTGAACGTTTTGTGTTCCTGAGAAAAAGAATCTGAGCCTTTTTTCAGTCATAATTCTTGTGTTACCAAGTAGTATCTCCGTAGCTGCCGTAGCTCCGACGTGTAGCTACATTTTTGATAAGCTATACAATGACCTTTTAATGCACAGCAATAAACGAAGGGTTAAAGTAAAGCAATTCCTTTAATGTCTAAGGTTTCTGGTTCATGTCTGCACCTGATTCAATATTCATTCATTTAGCTCTGTAAGGCCCTGATCACACAGAAAGCATTTTAGCAGCTGGGGGCACCTATTGTGATTGTTTTTAATAAGAATGAAACTTTTTGCTCGTAGTTTTTGCGTTGCGATGCGCCTCGTGTTTCTGAGCTCCAGGCGCCTGGTGTTTTTGCTGGAGCACTCCCTGAGTTGAAAAAACTTCAACTCAGAACGGAAACCCGCTCCACGTCATCTTTGCTTTTTTCCCATTGTCCAATCGGATGATTTGAGAGGCGGGCCTTCTGTGGTGGTCACAACAAGTTTACAGTTGGTAAATAATGGAGGAGATACCCCTGGATACCTAGAGGTATACAGCCCGACGATAGACAGCAGGTTGCCCCTGAGTCATCCTAAAATATGTCTGGAAACAGCCATCATTGAGGTGAAGCTCCTGGACCAACTGGTGGTACTCCCTGCGATCCACCCTCTTTTTTAGGGTCTCATGTACCCACACAGATCTCCGTTTCCTTGTGCCCAACAAACTATTTACTGACAGCCACTCACCCTCAACTAGAGCTACAGCAAGTACCCTGTGCCTTAACATTTCAGGAACTAGATACTAATTACTGTCAAATGAATAAAATAAATAAACAGTAGATTGATTACACAGGAAGGTTAGGAGGTGATGGGGTGGTTGCCTGGCAACAATAAAAAGGAACAGCAAGCGTTTTTTTTTTGTTTTTTTTACTAGAGGCATTCAGTAAAAAAAAAAAAAAAGCAGTGTGGCCCCGCTTGCGTTTTGCAGCCTGCAAAATGCGCTCCATGTGATCTGGGCTTCAAACTGTCAGCTGTGGTACACTCCCTGACCCCAGTCATCTCTATAGTAATTATTAGCACAGTTTATCTATTGTAATTAACAGTAACTGTGAATCTGAAGTTTGGAGCAGAGAATCCTAACAGATGTCAACAAAACTATGATGTGTGTGCATGAGAAATGAACATGTACAGAACAGACTGATTTATTGCCACTGCTGTTGATACACCTGAACTGTGTTTACTGAGACCAGGTGTGGCCTATCAACCGCCCCAGGAAAACAAAAAATGTACGGGCTCAAGCCATTAAGTCTAAGAGTGGTTGAGACTTTCAGCCACGATTTATAGCAAAAGATTATCAGTGGAGTCTTTTTCCCATTTTCTCCGCTGAAAAGTCGGATTCTCTTTACCGCAGCTATCACTACCCTTATTACTCTCTCTGCTCTCCAGAAATGGATGGATTCAACAGGTCCACTTCTTTGGAGGATGTTAAAAGCCATTCTGTGAAATGTAAAGACACTGAAGTAGCTGAAGAGAGAAGGGTAAAAGACAAAATGGAACTGAAATGTGTTTAAAGATCACAGATCGATTCATACTGACTGCGTAAAGGTATTCAGGGGTGGAATTTCCCTTTAACGTGCCTGACCTGCACTGCCCTGAGACAAAAAATAGAGCCGGTAAAAGATACAAGGAGAAGAGCGAGGAAGGAAGCGCGAGAGGAGAGAGAGATAGGAGGAAGCAGCTAAGTAGGATAAGGAACAACATATGGGGAAATCCCTCAGGCCATTCTTTCAATTATCTCTCTGGTCCCTGGTGTAGGGATCACTAGCCCACCAACGCACAACCCCCCCACACACCCCACCACCTCACACAAAATGAGAATAAGAAACACGCCGACCAAATCCCCATGTTGATGTTAATAATGATATCATGCATTTAATGCACAGAAAACATGCAAATAATGATTGGGTGTTAGATATATCTCATTATAAAAATATATTCGGTTTGTGAACACAAAGCATTATCATATTTCTTGTTAACATACAAACAAGAACCAGTCTGAATAAAATCCGGAGGTGCTCAACAAGATTTTAATTTGTTTACATGTAAACAATTGAAGCTTATTAGATTTGATTTTTTCTGCCACATATTTTTACCCCAGACCACCCAGAACAGGATAAGATGAGGTAATTAAATGCAAAATTCATTACAGATGACTAATGAATGTTGTTAAGATGTGTGCCATAAAATAACTGGCATTAAAAATCTAATCTTATTCATCAATAAAACACAACAAGCATCCTAATTATACTGGATCAATTTGTGTGTAATTTAAAGAGAAAGAGATAATGGAATTCATAGTGTCGGTATCTGTGACAGCATGTAGGTGTAGGTGTAACAAATGCTGACAACATCTGCCCGCGTGTGATGCACTGACTAACTCAATGTCCCTTACCCACACTGTGTAAACAGCCTGACACAAGGACATCACGGGTCAGCAGGTTCTGTGTAGAAAGGCTCCCACACAGGTCAGCTAATGATCCTTAAGCTACAAACAGGCCCCAAGAAACCAACTCAGACCAGAATTCCAACGTGTTTTTCACCAAAACACACAGATTTTTTTTCTTATCACGAGAAAAGAGCATGTTACAAGAGAATACATTTAACAACAGGCAGACTATAATTAGAGTTTGCATCACATCGCTCACCAACCCACAAAATCCTGCAAAAACACAAAATCCTGCAGTTCAAAAATAGTTTTCTTCGCTAATACATAATATGCTCAAATGGAGGAAAAGTGTTAAATTGGGGTGAAAAAGTGAAGACAGAAATGCTGCCTACAAGAAGTGTATACTCTGCAGAAAGCTGGAGGTAAGGGAACTTTGTAACTTCAAGTGAACCGCTGAAACTTGTGCACACCAGCACATAACACTGTTTTCTTTTCTCACAAGTTCTGGACAGTTTTTAAGAATATCATTTCCCTCAGTTACACATGAGATGTGTTGATGCTAGTCAAAAAATAAAAATCAAACATATTTATATTGACATATTCGGTCTGATTTAATGGAGACAGCTGCACAGATGATGATGATTTTATACCTTATATTTATATTTACTATTGTTGTCTAGTCACTTTATTAACTTTTCATGTGTATTACGGAATTGTTTGATTTTATGATCTATGGATACATTGCTGCTTGTTTTTTTAACTGTGTCTTGTAAGGTGTCCTTAAATGCTTTGAAAGGCACCTATAAATAAAACGCATTAGTATTATTATTTCAAATAATCTTAATGAGATTGATGGGCAACTTCTGGATCCAAACTTCTGGATAAATTCTTTATAATTTTATAACTTTATAATTCTAAACAGTATGCAGTGTTTATACAGCCTGTCAACCCCAACTTGCTTAGACTGAAACACACTTGGTACAACTCCATTTTTGACACCTACATTAAATTTATGTAATAAATTGTAATTTAGATAGAAGCTTAAAGTGCTGTGCACAAAATTGCAAAACCTGTAATGCCCAACCATGCACCTAAACATCAGGTACATGTATAAAATATCAACACACGCACTGTTTTCATCTTTCAACCTGGTGTGTTATGATGTACTAAGTGAAGTGAACATTCACTGTATACTTGGAGACCACCGTCCACGTAATGCAGAGATACTGGCATTAGTAAAACATAGACAGCATCTCCTTCTGTCTCCAGAAACTAGAACAGCTTCACGGCCAGGGGCCATACCCTCTGCACTGCACATTACACACGCGCACACAAACACACACTTAAAATAGCTAACAGCTAGAGGTTGCGCTCTTTGTCTCTCCCTTTTCATCCCACCAATAAAGTCTTTGTCAGGCACTTAGCACGGGGTTCTAAAAGCCAACACGCTGATACCCGGAGCTGTACATCTCAAAGAGTTGTGCTATCAGTCCGAGTCTTAGGATTTTTTTTTTTTAAGCCCTCGGTATTTCAGTTGCTGCCTCCTACAAGTAAATTTAGCTCTAAACATGATTTGCCAAAACATCTGCGCACTAACTGGAATGATGTTTGCTGCCAGACAATATTAGCTCATTGGACATTCTATCAGGAAGTGTTGGGGACTATTGGAGCCCTCAGCAATTTCCGCGGTGTAACTGTTTGAGGTAGAGGGCTCTGACAGGAGCTTTTAAGAGGCAGAGAATCCATTAGACAAGGGTCGCTACAAAGTGGCCAACTATTAAAAATGCAGCAGCACCATTATTCCCTGACCCAGCCTACAACTTCTGTCTCCTTCACTGCATCGCTCTTTATTTCCCTTTGGATCTCGATCTCCCTTTTTTTCTTCCTCTTCTTTTGAATTCTTGCTACCGCCATCTGTTATCTTTCTGATATATCTCACTCTGCTCTCCTTCACAGGCCTTTTTTCTCCTGCATCCTCCTTTCTCTCTCCCTCCTCCACATATTTTCTATTACAAACCTGGCAGGGGTGAGCCTCTCTCACCCCCTCCGTGCATGTGCTGACCCGCTGAAGCTTTTTGACTCCTATTCAACGTAGCGAGGCACCGGTCAGTGTCCGCTACTGTACCGGGACAAGAATAGAACAGCCCACGGAGAATAATAAATGGACATATATGGGTGGTTAGGAGAGTCCCTTTTAAGCAGTAAAAACTACCCAGGCCCGGCAAACTGAACAGATGGTAGGAGAGAGAGAGCAGAACACAGTGGGAGAGAGGCAGAGAAAAAGCAGGGGAAGGAGGGAGCAAGAGTGCTGGGTAGGGCATCAGAAGAAGGCAACATAAGGCTATTCTCCATTCTCTACATTGGCATATGATGCTATCAAGAGCAGAGCCCAGATCCAAACACAATAGCTGGGTCTTAAACAACGCGGCACATGATAATATTGTCGGTTGTAAAACTACAACTGATGCAGGCAGGCAGATGTGTGAGGAGAAACAGGGCATGAGCAGAATGCCTGCCGTGCTATAAAACCCTATACCCTCTGTTTACTTTGCACACACACACACACACTATTCAGTTTCTGTGTGTGTGTGTGTGTGTGTGTGTGTGTGTGTGTGTGTGTGTGTGTGTGTGATGTGTGCTGCATAATTTATGGTTGCTGTTTCTGCTAAGGTGAAGTACTTTATGTTTGACAAGAGAAGGAACAGAAGCTTGGAAGGAAACAAGGAAGGAAGGAAGTGATAGTAAAAGGAGGAGAGAAAGAATTAGTTTTTTGGTGTATTCGCGCGTGTCTCCGTATTGTGTGCCCTCTTCCCCTCCTACCTTTACGATGTTTACTCATTGCAGCTAAGCCAAACACTGACCACATTTATCCAGCGCATAATAGAGAGTAATTGAATGTGAAAGGCTCATTTTTGAAGGATGGAATATTCTATTTAGATGTCCGGGCGTGTCCACATGTGCCATTACTTTGATATCAGTTGAATGCTGTTTCTCATTACCCTAATTAAAGCTGCTCGTGTGCCACTGAGCGTATTAGCACACTGATCTGCAGCGCACTAATGATCGGCTGGTTGATAATGCGACTTTTTTTCCTTTTTCATTCAGCTTCCCTCTTATCTCGCTCTTAACGATTATCATCAAAGATTCACATGCTCAGTCAATCATCAACAGAGGCTGAAAAGATTAAAAAGTTGAATAGCTCGACTACATTCAGAGGCATAGCCATGCATGCATGTACAGACGAGGGCTCATGCGTGGAGAGAGACGTACAATCATGTGCAAAGTGAAAGTAGAGCAAATCATGTTTGAGATAAGAGGTAAAAGGGGATGTGAGATGGACTGGAATGTATCCTAAGAGTTTGAGTATATGTTAACTAAAGAAAAGGAAGAGGTGACCAGCTGATCAAACTGTTTCCAAATATAATTTCTGATTATCAAAGGCTTTATGGTGGGAAAGAACAAATGTATGTAAAATTTGCCTTGTCAAAACCAAGCAGCCATGTACGTCCTGAATGCCGCTTTTCATTTCTAAAAAAAAAAAAGGCAACATGTCAGATTTTGTTACTATTGCTGTGAAATCTGCAGTTATTACACATCCCACCGCAACCACAGGAAAAGACTCAAAACATCACAGCAACAATCACAAGCTACGATAATTTGTTTTGCTCTTTCTTTTGGTCCAATTAGGGATTTCACAGACTGGATTCCCTGAAAAATGTAAGAAAAATGCTTTTAGTAGATTATTAAATCATGGCCTCTGCGCAACAGAACGGGCATCAACAATATGCCAACTAAAAGCAGCACACAGAGGCAATTGAGAAAATTTTAAACACTGATTGTACTTAAAGGAAAACTTCAGCCACAAAATGATCATTTCTATATCAATTACTCACCCCGTGTTACACTGAAATTGTGCAAAAAAATTGCTTCTCTCACATGCCACAGCAAAACTATCAAAACATCTGTTTACAGCTGGATAAATGAGACGTGGATTGTACTGCATACGTTATGTAAGAGTTTGTAAACAGATGTTTTGATATGAAGCTGTAGCGAAAGTTCAGTCAGGAAGACAATACTTTTCATGCTCAGGCTGTAAGATTCTTTCTCACCCTGCCACTAACTCCTTGCACGTATGCTCACTCACTATCTCTAGGTGTCTGGGTAGAGTCATCAGCTGATTCACAATCAACCAATAGCACAGCAACACACCTTTTCTGTCAGCCTATCATCTTACTGCTCTATTATTTTAAATATGGTTCTTTCTCTGCTGTACTTCTGTCTTGCTGCAGTCATGTCCACGATCCACGTCCCCATCACCACCTTGTCTTTACGGATTCATCAGCCTCATCTGCCTCAGCAGCCTCAGAGTCATCAGCCGCCACCACCACCACCACCATCAGTGTCTGGACTCCATGGGGGGGATTTATCCTGCTGCCGCTCAGATGTTCCTCAAACACAAATAATCTCCCTCTGGTGTCCAAGCACCAAAGACTTAATGAGCACAAGTCATCTGTTAATCTGTACACTCATATTCTGTATTAAATATTATCTTTACTTCATTCTTCTGTCTCTCCTGATTGAAATAGTTTTGCTGTTGTTAAATACTGACCCCTTTACTTCTTTTTATTTTTAAAAAAAATATCTGCTGATGTTTTCACCTTGTTAGTCATACTTTTCTATATACTATAGTCTCGCTCACCAGACCTTTCTCAAGAAAAGAAAGGTCTGGCTGGGAGAAAAAAACGCCCCGGCTGCTTGTATTTCTTTCAACCAATCACAATCGTTCTGGGTGGTGCCACAGCAACGGTGCGCTTGCAAAAATATTGCCAGGGGGGAAACAGGTTTTGGTGTAACATGCCCACAAAAATATCGCCTACAGGACGCGAACCATGGCAGAAAAATGGCTACATCCCTGCAAGATCAAACACTGCAAAAGTTAGTAAAGGACGTGTTGAAAACTGCAACCGGAGGTGGGCGGGACTTCAGCGGGTGGCTCGTTCCGCCCAATTAGAGGCTGATCTATGCAGCGAACTTCCGCCTGCTCAGACTATATACACTATAGATTTTATTAATTATTTATTAACTCTCGCATTTGTGTCTTATCTAATATTCAAATATATGTATAATATATGTTTAATTTTGTCTTTGCTGGTCTGCGCCATTTGAGGACAAATTTGTATTTTATGTTGTGCTTGTATAATGACAATAAAGTTCTTCTACTTCAAGTCTTCAAGAACTTTCACTGTTTTTGGATTCTTAGTTCACAGGGGAGGCATGCAAGAAGAACAACATTCTTGTCACAAATTTAACATAATACGGAGTGAGTAACTGATATGGAAATGATCATTGTGTCGGTGTAGTATTCCTTTAAGAATGATAGATTTGAGCTATTGCTTGTTCCTCCAGCTATACCCTCTGGTTAAATTTTAACAAATCACACAGAGAACCCAACAATGCAGCTGCGCTTCAGCATTAACCCTCCCTCTGATCCCCTCAAACCCTCTTACAGCCATGATGAAGGGCCACTAGGCTCACATAAGAGAGCATGCTGCCCCTCCCCGCCCCCTGCTAATGTACACTAACTGTACCTATAGCCCATTATGGAGGCAGAGCAAGAGCAATTCTCTGTTTAATAGCCGCACATTTACACACACTCCGTCATCTGGCTAAGCATTGTTAGTTTAAGCAAGTCATTTCATAACTGCCTTTGTGTGAAGGTGGTGCGCTTTTGAGTGTGTTTAAAGATTGCTATTGTAAGGCAGTGAAGGCAGTTCACATACACACACACACACACACACACACACACACACACACACACACACACATGATTGATTTCCACAGGAGGAGAGCCTCCACTCTCTGGAATCAAGATTAATAAGAGGCCATTTACATCTCCAATCAGATCAGTGAGCAAGACAGAGAGAGACAGAGAGAGGTGGAACATGTGAGAAAGAGCTAAAAAAAGACTACACAATAAATACAACCGGTAAGTCTTTGTCTGCTCTTGTACACTGTACACAAAGAAAAGAAGCTGAAAACCACCTGCACACCCACATTCACACCCACAAACCTTTACACACACACAAACACACACACTCCTCATATTTAAAGTCAGAGAGCAGCACAGGCAGATCAAACACTGGGCCGTTGTCAAGGTCCATATAGATGTATAACTGAGCTATTCTGTGGGGCCTGAGACACACACACACACACACACACGCAGACACACACATTAACACAGGATACACACATGCACTTCCAGACTTGCACACAAAAAAAGTGAGCAAATGAATTCAGACCACGCTTGCACACGTATTGACGGACAAAGTTACAGGCTCATGTACAGTCACGGATACAGAGCTGATATACAGGATGCAGGTTTTATTCATATATGGATAGATATGCGAACACACACACACATACACACATGCGGGAACAGTTGAGGGGGAACACTGGGGATTGTAGGATCCAATTTGATTTGACCTTGACAGCAGAGGCAGGGAGGGAGGGCTGGTGGGAGGGAGGGATGGAGGGATGGATGGAGTGTAAGGAATGAAGTGATGGTCCAGACCAGATGCCTGTTGCAGATACTTCAGAGAAATTAGATGACCTTGAACTGATAGGGATAAATCATAGAACAAGAGACAGCAGCGTGACATGGTGACATCTGCACACATAAAACGGCATGACAGACGCGCATCAAACATTGAAGTTAATCTTACGTACGTGTGCGTACAGTGTAATATCTCGTGTAATAAACCAACAAATCACACAAGGAATTCTATTGGATGTTCCTTGATTCACTGACAGGGCTAATTAGAATGCTGCTTTGTCATCGCCAGAAAATTAAATATGATTCACTTTTTAGTTCATTATAAACCCGATGCAATCACAACCTGTTTTTTTTTTTACAAGTTTAAATATGCAGTATTAATGCAACCACAAAATGAATCATGAAAATGCTGCCAAAAACACTGGCTGTTTTTTTCGAGCATGATTTGTTTAAAAAAATATATAATTTATCAAGATGAATTGTGTTTTTGTCATTTTAATTATATTCAAGGAAAAAGGAATTAAAATAAGAAACACTTTTGCCAAGAGACAATTACCATATAGATCCTTGAAGTTTCTTTCATTAAAAGGACATTTAGAAACAACACAGTTGATATTATCCAGCAGCAGACATGCATTTGCTCTCCCAGATTAGCAAACAAAAAGGCGTGCTTCATCACTGGAGATGTTGTTTATTACAACCAAATCACAGATGTGCATTAACAAACAGTCTCCAGCTTCTGTTTGCTCTTCTTGAGCACATTCTTAAAAGCATCAGACAGCGCCCAGATGTGAGTGTGCGCCGCTCCGAGATCAGCAGATAAGTCAGTGATGTCGACATGGTGCAAGTACAATCTGCACATGTCATCTGCAAATATATCCTGCAGTTAATTGGAAATATTAATCTTATTTTTGTGAACTAAAGCTGAAGAGCTGGCACAGTAGATGTGCTTAAGCCAGTGAATAAAGTGCTACATTCTAGTCAGGGTGTACTTGACTGAGCTGAATCAGTGAAAGGATCTTATATCAAAAATTTAAACTTTAATTTGTTCCTAAACCAGTAGCCTATAATTATTTCAAAACTGCAACCTGTATATCGCTAATTACAGACGTGTGGAGCTGATCGGACAGACTGATATTTCAGCAAATCTTTTGGTTGATCAGTATCAGCTGCATTAAACCCTCCAAACACCTCTATTATTTGTTGATTGGATCTCAATATCTCTACCAGCTGTCATCTGTGTATAGTTGTCACAAACTAACACTATCCACACTTGTGGCAGTGTGGCATTTGTTATAAAAAGTTAACAAGCAGTGAAAACGTCTTAACTGTGGAACTATTCTAAATTAGAAAATGAAAGCAGCCAAACATCCACTTGTAATCTTTGTGTTTTGTGAGGTGGCAGTCACAGCTTCTTTGAACGTGGCAAATTTATTTATTTAAATGTTATTTTTAGGGTCTTTTTGGGCAGCAGTTTAGGAATTACAAGAGATATTTATACTTTTACAGCTTAAACAGATTTAAGTGTGGAGATGCAGAGCTATTAGGGATAGTCTCAGGTATGTCGTGTTCACTGCAGCTGTCTAAAAAAGAAAAATATAATTATGAGATTGGTCAGTGCTGACAGGATGCTCAGTGTCAAACCATTTGGATTGAAATCTAGGAAAAGAAACTTGACTAAGGCAATCCTATGTGGTGTTAGGTATAGGTAACACTATATAGGACTTCACATTCAAAGTAGATGTGTTGCTTTTGGTCTGCAAATGCATCATGCAGTCTGCCTTTGGTTCAAGGTTCAACCTATTTTTAACAGTGGAGCAATCATTTTCTTACCTGTTCTTCCCACACTGTGTCCACCCAATAGCAAGATCTCTCTATTCTCATAGCATCCCACTCCTACACTTTTATCTTTGCATCTCTCTCCATCTCTCTTGCCTACTGACATGTACACATTTACTAAATATTGCAGCAAACCTGCCAACTCCTCACACTTACTATCACACAAAAGAAAAACAAATGAATCACAGCAGACAAAGGGAATGGCGATATGATGCAGGAGCCATCGATCAGGCCTTAGCAATCCATTTTCCTCTTCTTGGTGGTAGAGGACTCAGAGAGGGAAATATCTTGTGTGTGTTTGTGTGTGTGGATCTGTGCATGCATGTTTTGTGTGACTGAGAGGAAGAATAAAAGTGAAAGAACACAGACAAGAAACTGAGCTCATTTTTCTGTGCTCTTAGCAATCGGAAAAGTGCATTAGGTTCCATCAATCACATCTTTAACATGGTATCAGGGGTGAGTATGGGTCTGGGGAAAGCCAGTGAAGGGAGGGGTAGAGGGTAGGTGGGTGTGGGGTGACAGAGTGGGAGAGGGACAAAGTAGGAGAGAAAACAAGGGCTGAGGGAAGGGTGGGCCTCATGCCCTGAACTTGAACTTGGAGCTGGTGGGGTCAGAGAGGGGAGGATGGGGTCAAGTGTTCAGTGTGGATGGAGGAAAAACCCAGCTGCGTGACACCAATATCTCCCCACTCAGAGACAGATGGGTGAGAGGGGATATGGTGCCATTTAGCAAGCTGTCTTACAAGGCAATTTCAGCATCCATCTCGGTGCTTTTTCAAACACTTTCATCATAGGGCCTAAAGTGAGTAAATTTTGGTCTTTTTCAGGCTTGGTAAAAGACAATCTTAGTCTTTACATATGCTACATTCGGACCCCTTTTTCGATCCTGGTACATAGATCAAGGAACATGACACAACTGAGGTAGGAATAACTTGTAAATCAAACACTTGTGACTGCTGGAAAATGGAATTTTGTCTTGATTTGGTGCTGATTGGGAGGGAGATTTTAAGCGGCAGCAGATAGAGAATTAATTCAAATGAGGATTGCAAGAGACAGTTACAAGATGGAAAAACAGATGTGTATTTGCAATGCAAAGACACGTTTATTCCCTTTGAGTCTAGAGGGGTAAAATAGGTCAACCTCGCTGACCATCCTACCTTGGTCTGGAGATAGTGGGGGTAATAGTAGGTGTAGTGGGGGTACATTGGCTGCTGCTCCAAACGTTTTCCCATGTAGCTGGAATCCAATTGAAGGTCCTGGAGGCTGGAGATAGGAGCTCGAAGGTGGCGTACGATCACTCTGAGAGGCTGGCCTGGATCCTTCAGACGACTGTTTCCAAGAGTGGAGGATGCAGACAGAGAACGTTCTCCTCTTACTGAGGTGTGTGTGTGTGTGTGATGAACGCGCAGAGGAAGGGAGGGATAGGAGGACAGATAGTACTTGGGATTTTAGTCTGTCTACTTGTCTGGGAGCTCACAGGGAACCTCACAAAGAGAGAGACAGGTCTGCAAAGAGAGATGGAGAGAATCCGGACTGACAGCAAAAAAGGGGGGGCTGAGGGGTAGAAGGGGGTGAGGAAAGGAAAGGAAAATATGAAAGGATAGTAGGAGGCAACACAGGAAACAATAGAGGGAATTGAAGAGCAGGACGGAGAGAGGGTAAGAGGAAAAGGGAAGAAGAGGATGAGGATGAGGAGGAGGAGAAGGAGGAGGAGAAGGGAGGAATGGATGGGATCCGGTTGCCGGTTCCTTGCACTCTCCGCTCTAAAAATCAGACCCACTCTTCTTCTCTGCTGCCCTGAACATGCCCCTCAATTTGCTTTCCGGCGTCTCTTACTCTTGTCTCTCTCCGTCTCTTTTTCTCTTCCTGTGTATCCGTTTCCCTGTTTCGTTCTTGCTCCCTCTCTCTCTCTCTCTCACACCAGGCGAGACCCTGATCCCACCGGGAGCTCGGCTGTATCCTGGAGGACACACGCTGTCCTCTGCTCTATCCTCAAAAGACAGTGAAATCAGCGATGAACTCACACATGGATGTGGAGCTAGAGAGAGGAGGAGAGGAGGAGGAGGACGAGGAGGAGGAGTAGAGAGGGTGGTCTGGAGCTGAAGCTGTGACTGCCTTTCTTCTCACTCTCTCTCACTCCCTCCCTCTTTTGTTAAGCTCCGGGGATAGATAGGTAGATATCGCAGGAGCCCGGCGCGGAGGATGAGCGAAAAAGAAAAAGCCTCGGTAAAAACTCCTCTCGCTCAGGAAGAAGCAGATAGTCCTATCCAGACGCGCTCTCACACAGAGGAAAATCCCCTCTGATCCACAAGGTGCCTCCTCCAACTCTTTTCTTCTCTTCCCCTCTGCGATCCCTCTCTTTCTTCTCAAGCTCTCTCCCTGACGGCTTGCTTCCCACTGCGCCTGGCAGCCGTCACTGTGTGTGTGTGGTGGTGGTGGCGGCGGAGGTGGTGGTGGTGTGTGGAGTGTGTTTGTGTGGCTGTTGCCGTCTGCTCCACTCTGCGTGCTGAGGCATAGAGGGGCTCGGCTTCAGCGCAGCTACGCTCCTCCCTCCCTCTCTCTCTTCCTCTCTCTGTCTGTGTCTCTCAGCCTCTGTGTTTTTCATGGAACTATAGAACAGTGGGAGTGGTTGGTCCTGCCCTCGTTCAAGCCCTGGGGTGTATGTGCGTGTGTGTGTGTGTGTGTGTGTGTGTGTGTGTTCGCACTAAATAGAAACTGAGAGAAAAAGAGAGACAGAGATGGGCTGTTCTGCTGGCAGAAAGGCGGAGCTGTGGAGAGAGTATGAGGAGCAGGAGCTAGGGTAAAGGGTGAGAAGAGGATACACGAGGAGCAGAATTTGGAAACAGAGAGGCCCCCCTACTGGCACTCTATAGGTGCAGCAATGGCATATTTTCCATAATAAAAGCTGTCTTTGGATTCCTTAAACTGAGTAACATAATAATCACATCTTCCATTTTATCTTAAATATCATTAAATCACACTTTTTTTATGCAGCATCTCACAATCAGCTTGTATAACCAGCATACACACTTATAAATAAATGCATGCACACATGCTTGAGTGGCCCTCCAAAACGTGTGCCCGAATGCCTCAGTGCACACGCTCCCACTCACACATGCCCAGTAAAGGGCCCAACATAGAGTGTAGTTCAGCGGTTGTGTGGCACAGTGACCCACTGACACAGTGCTGCCTGTTATGTGATGTAACCAGGTTTAAGTAGTGCTCTTACATAAGCACAGTGAGCCATGCATGAAAAAGACTGCTCTGCCCTCTGACTGCAGCTGTGTGTGTGTGTGTGTGTGTGTGTATGTGTATGTGTGTGTGTGAAGGAGACGAGGGTTGGCAGACAATGCAAGTTCACTGCAGTGGAAAAAGGGGGCACGAGAACAGAATGCAAACACAAAACCTCCTCTAAGATAAGGGCTTTATTTCTTGCGGGCAATTAAACTACTTTACAGACGGTGTTACGAAAACACATCACTGTCTTTGTGCTATTGTGCGCCCGTCTGAGAGTTTTTTGTCACTATGCCCACATGTCTGTCTGTATTTTCATAGCATTCTTCTGTCAGCTTATACAATACGCAATAATGATATGTTTGGCTCAGAGGTGCACTAACTACAAAACATCTTCCAGTGCAGCACAGAGAAGGCTGCTGTGTAAAAATTAAAAATACAAGCAGCGTAGAGGTAGTCGCCCACAACGCAGTGCTTTAGTCAAGGCATCTTGGATTTCTCAAAAGTGATTTCTGATGTAAGACAATTCTGTTTGTCTGACCGCTCACCAAAAAAAAGCTTGTTGATCCTGATAAGGACTTGCCAGACAAGATAAGGAGCAAGGACAGCAATTACACTGGCACCAGCCCCCTCACAACATACTAATCACTGTAAAGTATGCATAAACGCCCTGGAGGATGACTGTAAATGCTACTACAGGTTTCAGAAACATTGTGTGCACCACAGATGATGACAGTATTTACAGTTTATAGCTTGAAACTATGAAACTACAATGCTGTCACTATAGTTTGGGATTATCTTAATTAGGTTTCAGGCTCATCGAGAGAATTTTAACTTGAAAATTGTCTTCTCAGCACCAGTGTGAGAAACAGCTCTCTGAGTCAAAACCCATAACACAGCGCTGCTGTAACATTATGCCTGGAGGCGGGCCTGGACTTAGGGAATCACTTGTATTTTCATTTTCATCTGTATTGCCTATTAACCATGTGACAAATTTAGTTAATAATTCAATAGATTGAAACAAGAGAATAATCAGGACTGTATACATTACATGCTGTAATTAGCAGTCTATACAGTTAGCATTTTTAGCCATGCATTGCTCCAATTAGTTCTTCAAAGTATTTTTGTTTTTGACAGTCTCGTGCTGCAGTTTAACCTTGAGTGCTGTTGATATAGTGCCTGTAGCTTTTACAAAGTTTTTCAAAGCCATCTGAATAACCTTGTGATAGCATGTTTTATGATCATAATTATCATATATTAACAGAGGCAGACATTCTCTGCCACCCAAAGGAGTACAAACAGGAAGTTAGTCATCAGGTAAATTGCTGCTCAGCCCGCATCGGATAGTGGAGTTAAAGCGTCACTTGGAAATAGAAATCAAGAAGTGTGCACAGCTGTAGCAGTCAGGTTGAAGCCAACAGCTGACAAGTAGTTATGCACAAAAACGTATCATCAAATATGCTCTCAAGCTTGAAGTGATGAATGCAAATGACCAGTGGTAATGAAAATCTGCTTCTAATTAGAGATCAGCAACACCACAAGAACAAGTACAGAAAACAACACTGACAGTTATAAGGAAGTAAATACAGATGCCATCTCAATATAATATTGACCTAGGAGCTCACTGTTATAGTCACAGCATTAACAAAGCAGCAAACAACTATTTGCTGTGTGGAGATATAATGTAGTAATGGCATCCTGACAAGAGAATGATGTCATGCTACTTCTGTGTGTGTGTGGTAATCTGAGCTTCTCTGTTTTTTGTTGTGGTAGGCAGTCTCACCGCGCGTGCATGTTAGTGCAGTGGTTCCCAGCTGGTGTGTCACGGTCCAAAAGTGGGTCACAGGTCACGAACATGCTGTTTCCTGCTGTAGAATGAGTGCCATTGTTAGCACTGTAAATGCTGTTAGCACCACTAGCTGCTAGCCGCTAGCCGCCAGCCGCCACATCAATGATGAGAGCTGTGTGCAGACAACCTCTGAATCTAATATAGAGCTCCTTTAAACACATCATAAGCATTTTCATCTTATACAAGGTAACTAGAGTATATAGCCACACTAGTGGCTTGAACACAGTGCTGCTTTTAGCTATATGCTGACATAAGCATGCTAACATGACCCAACATGACAGTGTTGGGTCATGTTAGCATGTTAGCACTGTTAGCATGACCCAACATGACAGTGTTAAAACACTGATGTTCAGCTGATAAAATGTTTACCATTTTTACCATCTTAGTGAGCATGACAATTCCTAATTAGCAGTAAGCATAAAGAATAGCTGAGGCTGATAGGAATGTCAATTTTGCAGGTATCTGGTCATAATCCAAGGTATTAAACACATTAAATTGTATACCTGATGATGGCAACAAAGCAACTACAGTTTATTCTGAGGGGAACATGAATGTCTGTACCAACTTTTGTGGCAATCCTTGCAGCTGTTGAAACACTTCATTCACCCTAGTGGTGGCGCTAGAGGAAAAGTTGGGATCAGAAAAGTTAGCAGGATTCATCCTCTCGGTACCATGAATCACTGAACATGATTTACTGGCAATCCATTTGACAGTTATGATACTGTAAAACTTCAATTAAAAGCCTAGTCCCAATTAAAAGCCCAGTCCCTTTTACTAGCCCAGTGTAGCTACTTTGACAAATAAAGGCCTGTCTCAATTAGACACCTGGTCTGGTTGCCAAACAGCTCACTTTACAGAAGTTCTTTGGATGTATAAATCCAGATTGCTGACTACCCACTTGAGCTACCAATAGTTAGCTGTTAAGATCACACACACAAACATAACATTCTAAAGTTTTATCAATATAGAGATGCTACACATTCTTCAGTTGCTCAGGTCATTTCACTCATGAGCACCAGAGAAGACTGTGGTGAAGAATGTGAGAAAACTCATTCAGATTTACCGGCATGACCAAAAAAACAAGGGGTGACTCCCTTCCTCTGAAGCTGCCATGGTGGAGTCATAACATGTGCAGGCAAACTGACACACAAAGTAAGATGACGACAGTTATGTGCCTACCTGGGAAAAAACCCAATTTAAACACTGCTGTCAAGTGGGGGTGGTAGATCAATCGATACAGGTTACCATCTTTCCTCAATGACACTAAATCAATATCTTGATGTAATCATATCACTTAGTTTTCAATATCCTATATATCATTCATAAATAAAATGTAATTTTGAACATATTCTTCGGGCTACCACTCAGTGAATTAACCAAACCCATTTTCTAACCTGTTACATGCAAGTCATGATCTACGCTCTTCTAGATGGTGGAGGAGTTACTGCATGAGCTCATCCTGCAGTAATTCCAGTCTGATCTTCACAGTGAAATATATAAGCATGTTGTCGGGCCGCTGCTAGCAAAAGCAGGCGATATCGATTGTGTTGCACTTGTAGTTGAGGAGTGGCCATTCCTAAATCTTTGCAGTCAGAAGGGTTATACGCTCACAGAGCAAAGCAGGTTGATGGAGGAAGGTTATACATTCATTCAACGGCACTATGTGTGGAATGCCAAATTACAAAGGGATGCTGGGAGATCAGGTGTATGTGCGTGTGTGTCTACTATATATGAGAAGCACACCAACCAAAGTTTTCATGAAAAATTAAGATTCTGCTGACACCACAGTTTGAGAAAACAAAGAGAGTGAATTGATTCTTCCAACTGCACAGTACAGTCCCATTATGAGAGGCGCAATCTTTACATCTCACTCCCTCTGCTGCCATAATAAAGCTTCCTAGTCTAGTGACAAGACAGCCATTATGGTGCTGGTAAATACACACTGGTTAATTGCATTCCTTTTATTACCACAGACCTCTATTGCATCTTAAGCACAATCTAATTGCCTACTTGTTTCTTAAGACGGAATATGTATCTGCTGCATCTGCATTTCTGTGCAAAAAGGACCTTCTTCTAATGGGGGGAAACTATTTTCCATGTCCAAGGCTTGAAAAATACCAGACAGAAAAAACTGACAGCTGGAGCAAAATATCAAAGTGTTTTCATTGACACTGTGTGTTCTTAAAGCCCCCGGTCATCAAAGCAGTTTTCAAATGGAGCAGGAAAGGCCATGCTGCGACTCGGGGATGTGATCCTCTCATCGCTGACCACCAGATGTATAACAAACACGGAGGCAGAAAAAAAAGCAGTAAAAGCCTCACATCTTAGCTCAGATACAGCTGGGAAAACAGAGGAGGTCATGATGACGATAGTCCTATTTTACAGAAGCTGCTCTGGTCGTTTTTCAAAGAAAACACTGGCCAGGATATCGTCACACACACACATCCACACACACATACACACTGTGGTATTTGAATACAACAGATTTACAGTGGTAAATGGACTATTACATCCAATTGCCACACACAGCATGAGGAAATCTGTCTCTTTGCAAGTCTCCCAAGATACAAACACAGAGACTGCAGAGAATGTAGAATAAACTGTTTTGGTTTCCTTTGATCCAGGAAATCTAATAAGAATTCAAGTTTAGACACATTAAGAAAATACAAGCAGTATCATTGGCAATTTAGCGCTAAGAGTGTGTAACAGCTACATTACTTAGAAGCTACATGCCTAAACCTTTTCACACACAGTCAGTATCCTGTGTGTAAGACACTCAGTCAGACAAAAGTGTCTAACCAACAAAACTATTGTAATGTAGTGAATCTCTGAAACTTACACACATTTTCACAGATTGTCAACTTAGGTGATTGTTTCTCAAACCCAAGAATGCGAAGAACAGACTTGTGTTCTTGGGGGAGGATGTTCTTGCTAGTCGTTCTTGGAAGAATGAAATTGCAAGGTCATGAGCGCATAGAACGCTGTTGAAAGTTGGATACGATTGCTGGTGCAATACCCCCAGCACACAGGCTGCCTGCAGCGCTCTGAAATAACACCCCGCCTTTATCACCCAAAACAATTGGTGTTGCGCAACAGCCTACCATAAGCTCAGCTGATAACTCTGCAACTAACAATGTAATGTTTGTCCATTTATAATAATAAAGCAATGAAAGTCCCCTTTTATGCTGCTTCTGTTGTTTATTTATTTATTTTCCAAGTGCTTCTAAGTTTTACAAGCCAAGAACTGTACATCACAAGCTAACGGTGGGAATAAACCCTAGTAAAGGCTATTGTTTGCTGTTCATGTTTGATGTAAAGAAGAATAAAGAATTAAGGCAAAATAACCATTAAGATCAAAGACAGACCAAGCAATGTTAGTAGCTACGGACAGAATATTTTACCAAGAAGCAGAGGAGGAGGCTGCTGAGCTGAGGAGGTGACTGCAAGTGAGAAGAGCCAGGATAAGGAGGATGGAAATGACTCTGAAAATGTTGAGCACATTTTCAATTCACTATCAATTTTCGTAAAATTGCCAGCATTCAAAATCTACACAGTTGATGTCTTGCCTCAAAAATGATCAGAAGTAAATTAATTGATGAAATAGCATACAAAAATGGTAAAAACGTACTGTTGCTGCCCTGCTTACTACTCCTTGGATGAATGCCGAAATGAATGCTGAGATACTTGTGCTGTAAAGTTCAAAGAAGTTACCAACCAATGCACCCTCTGTAAAACGGGCAAGTCAAAAAACAGTTCCAGGCATTTTAACCATTCTTGTGAAAATGTGAACTTGTGTATTGGAACAGTACTTGGGCCACAAAAGCACAAGCACACAAGAAGAGACAATGACGCAGCTTGAGAAAGGCTCATTAATTCCAGAGGAAAGTAAAAGACAGATGATACTGGACTTAAGCCCCCTTGTGACATCAGAGGACTCTCAAAGGACCGATACAATCTGCAAATCAAGGGTCATATAATCAATAAAGACAGTCAAAGCCCATCAGTAGGTTACTTTTCAGGAGCTTTGCTAGCATGTCTACATGTACAGTAGTAAAATTCTTTACGGCAAGGTGGTAACATTCATTAATCAACCTGCTGTCTTATATTCTTTCACCTCTATTTAGTTTCAACAAGGCAGTATCTAAACACTGATTTAAATGTGCTCAGTGCTGTCAACATGATTTCTAGTTATTCTGATATTTAATACTAATTTCAAGAGCCCCTTGGATATAATTCAATGCCTGTTTTGCAGTTCTATTATCAGGGAATTTTCCCTTGATGAAAGACTTCGACCAAGTCTGAGTGTGTGTCTGCAGACATACCAGATATTGAGGGCACAGCTTAATGCCACTGTAGGGAAAAGACAACAAATTTCATTGTCAAAAATCAGTTCATCCTGTGATGTATCCCTTGTCCATCCATCTATCCACCCATTAGCTTTACCTGCTTATCCTTTACAGAGTCGCAGGGGATGGAGCCAATGCCAGTTGACGTGAGAGGTTGGGACAAATGCTGGTTTAAACCTCAAGAAAATGTGTGGCTTTCTCAGGGAAGACGTTCTGGGGCAGTATTCACAACACTTCCTAGTGCTAAGAGTTGCTTCATCATTCTAAGAAAATTCTTAGAATTGTGACGTTTTCTTAGAATTTCCCCTTAAAGTTAAGACTAAGTCCTTGTAAAGATAAAAGTTATTCACAGAGCATCTTAGATCTTAAAAGAACTCTCAAAGATGAAAAACTGTTGGGAGTAGAGGGGAGGACTTTTAAGAGGCTTAAGAGTTTCTTAAGTAGAGGAGGAAATGGCAGAATGACAAAGAGGTTGGAGAAATATTCTCCAAGAACTGGATGACCGTGTGTAAATGAATGCTGCAGATTAGATTGTGCAGTGAAAATGTTTGTGGTCAGTCTCATTTTACACCCAGCGCAATAACACTATAACGCCAGAAATAAAATGATCATAACTGGAAAAATGCGACAATGATGCCTTTGGTCTGTCTAAACCTTCAATCACCAGAGTTATCACACTAACAATGACAACACTTTCACAGTCAGCGATTCATTTCATCCAATCACCCCTGTTAAAATAATGTATCATACCTAGCAACAGGGTCAACCACACCCCCTCGCTAAGGTAAACGTTTCTGTACCTTCCTTGCTTAGAGTTGCTCTGAGAACATTCCCGAATCCCTCCTAAGCTAAGACTCCTTACTAAAAATGTGTAGGCTAAGTTAGGAGCTCTCTGAGAGTATTCTCAGAATATTTGTGAATACAACACTTGCTCTGCTGTTCTAGGGGCAAAGCTGTATGAACAAAAACCAAGACCTACACCCAGCAGTTGACTTGGTATGACTTGCTGCTGTTTTTTAAACAAGAGGCACTACGCACATGCACCGCTTAGAGAAATCGTTCAGAATTAAAAGGCATGGTGATGCCATTTCATGACATGCATTTGGCACACATTTATAAAGCGCTCGCAATGTTTGCTTCCAATAATAGTTGGCAGTAGCAATATGAAAGGATTTGAAATGGGCTGCACAATGTTCATAATGAACACCAACAACAAGGGAAACATGTAGACATCTCAGTCAACAAGACAGGCAGACAAGAAGAAGGAGATATTAAGTAACACAATATGAGGAACACATTCTAAGCTTTTCGTAGCCATAAAGCCAAATGAAAAATCACTTCAAACCAATTACTCCTTGTAAAACAGTGAATGCCTAATTACATGACTGCATCAAAATGGTGACAAATCACCTTAGGCCCTTTCCAAATCCCACTCCTCCCATCCTCATTTCTGCTCCTCCCCTCCCACACTTCCACCCTCCCCTCAACAGCAAGCCACAGCTCACTTTAACACAAATCATCACTTTATTAAAAAAAGAAGAAAAAAAAAAACAGCGCGTTAGTGGATTCATTTGAACAATTATGCAAATCAGACAGGAGATGAAGCTTTTATTAATGTTAGAGAAGTGTTGCATCAGATAGTGCTGAAGTTCATTAAGTTACTCTAGTTGAAGATGAATACATTCTGATTAGTTTAATGTCACTATGGTGTGTATCACATTATCTTCTTGGGCAGCGTCAGCACAAAAATCCCCACAGATCTCTTGCTGAAGAAGAACATGGAAGAGAAGGGATATTTCGCAGCTGAAAAAATGTGCAATTTGGATTAATAACACAAGGGCCATCATTGTTTTTTTTGTTTGTTTGTTTTAGTTTTGTCTGTTTTTCCTCAAACCTTTTTCTTATTGCTTACACTGCTATTGTTGTGTTGCGGTTTGGAGTCTGTCTGGTGCTGTCAGCTTTTCCTGTGTATAAAAAACTAAAGATATTTCCTCAATCTTTATTTTTCTCTTTATTTCGAATCAGGTTTACCATTGTAAACCTCACGTCATTCTCCCTGGCTCTCCTTCCTTTTCCCCTCTCTGTCTCTCTCTCTCTGCAGGTACGGGGCCTGGGAGGTGCTGGACCGTGACTGACTGACTAGGGCCCATGCTTGCTGTGGCTCCGAGGGGTAATTAATTTCAGCAAACGACCGCCACGTCTGTCGGCTTTTATAAACGAGCGTTTACGCGCTATGGACAATTTAACCACTCCACTGAGCTTGCCTTGACAGAGATGAGTAGAGAGATGTGGTGGAGAGAGAGAAAGAGAGAGAGAGGACGGGGACGATGCTGCGAGGTGACTGATGGGAGATTTAATCAATAGAGTAAGCACATTTACTCTCATGATGCTCACCCAACATCCATATTCATGGTGTTAATTCTCTCTACGCCTACGCTGTTGCACACCACAAAATATTATAATGCATGAAGGATTTCACTACATCTCATCAGGCCTCATCAAAGGCCAGTATCATCACTGCTAATTATGTGTAGCATCATGGACTAAACATCATCCAGTCAAATGATTTTTTCATTCCAGATTCAAGCTTAATTCGATATACAAAATAACTACTCTCCATTACGTTCTGGCACACACACCTTGACAGTCCAGTGTTCTTCTTGTTAATGCCACTGGCTGCATTTGGAAGCATGCACCATATCCTGGAAAACAAAGGCTACATCAGTACAATGTCCTTCGCAAACCAATCCCACCTCACTGGAATCTTAAAATATGAACTGTTTGTACTATTGAGAATATTTGGATTGGCTGTGTCTTGACTGTGACACTATGTCTGGTCATTGTTCACTGTACTTGCGTAAATTCTGACATTAGATGCAATGTCTTGAGGTTCAAGAACAACAGTCTTCACCCTGTTTGCCCCTGAAAATATACCCCACTTCACAAACTGGACTCCATAGACTGAAACTTGGAAGACTGTGATCATACGTAGGAGTGGTTGCATTGGACCGCAGACAGCTGACTCTACAATCATACAGGAAATTTGCTGAAATAGCAGAATACTATTGAGAATAAAACTCTTCTGAAAGAAATGGGCCAGAGACAGTGCTAAAGTCTCTGTTTTTGTGATGTCAAGTAACACACAAACTGTGTGTACAGTTATGATGTTGAGATGGGTTAGATTTATTATGTCCTGATTGCCAGGACACGCTGGAAGAAGAGATCTCAGTCAGAATTTCTTTTCTAGATAAAGGATGAATAGCTGAAAAATTAAGAACTCGTGTTTTAGTGGACATGCGCTTGACACGCCTTTCACACATTCACACACTGGTGGCCGAGGCTACCACACATGGTGCCACCTACTACTCAGTAACCATTCACATGCACTCACACACCGATGGAACTGCCATCAGGAGCAATTTGGGGGTCAGTATCTTGCCAAAGGATACTTCGACATACGGACTGGAGGAGCTGGGGATCGAAGTGCCGATCTTTTGATTGGTGGACGACCCACTCTACCTCTAAGCCACAGCCGCCCATTATTGTACATTACAGTAACATGTAAGACAATCTATTCCCCCCTTTTTTATCACTAGGGCTGGGTATCAGAACCGATACCTTTAATGTATCAACCAAAATAACCCAGTACCAAGTCATATCAAAACGTCTTCAGTCAAAGCATACCTGCATTCGATCCTTTTTGCACTGGAGGTCTGATCCCGGACCATCCCTACTCTCCCCCAGATCAGCAAACTTACTGTTGCTGCACTCTCTGGTGCAGCTCTCCTCTGACGAATACTCAGTCAATATTTGTGCGGTTAGCACAAGATAACACTGCAGTAGCGGCTAACATCCAACACTGAGCTGTTACACGGTCCCAACAAACTCACACCAACACTGAAATGGCTAAACTTTGTCGTTACACTTGTTAATAGCCATTGGTTAATATTAGCTGTGGGATGCTAACAGTTAGCCCTGTCATTCTGTGTGTGTGATGAGGTCCAGGGCAGTGTATTGACACTATTGGCAGATCAGTGTGCCAAGATGCCACCAAAATGTTTGAAAGTATGGCATGCCATTTCATTCAAATTATGAGTATCAAATGAAGTACTTTATTGGTATTGGTATCACTTTAAGGGCACTGGTATTGGTACTGGTATCATAATAACCAGCCCTATTTATCACTATTTCATGTGTTTTATTACAGGAGATAAATATTGTTCTCAAGGCTGTGTAGAACTACACACTACACTACACATCATTTTTGTAAATAAATGTCTCCTGCTACAGCTGCCTCAGTATATCACATCTCCTCTCAAATTTAAAACTACTGTTCATCAGTGCAGGTCCCAGGACTGGCTAACTCTTGATACCCCACAAATAAATACTGAGCTTGGTGTGCTTGTGTCTTATTTCTGTTCTGTTTCTTCCTCTGTACCCAGGTCTATGTTGCAAAATGATCTCGAGCTCAGTGAGACTACCTGATTAAATTAAGGTTATAAAAAGAAAACATAACTGTCAAGGTTTATATTATACATTCAGTGTACATTCAGCTGTAGCACAACAACACTGCTGCACATAACTCAGCACCAAAATCACTTTCCCCTCTCTTTTAAATATATGCCCTGCCCTAAAAAACTGAGGTCAATAAAAGTAAATCAGCTGAAGTTTTCTCTCGGTGTTAGACTGTTATTTTAACTCAACAGCATGTAACATTCCCACTTTCTCCCCTCAGAGTTTCCAGAGCCCAAGAAGTGCGGAGCCACACCGCAGTCACTCGGCACTCGGTCAGCCGAGTCCTGTGAAAACTGTTCCGTTTGCCTCTAACACTATCGGGTTGCCAGACTATTAGCGCTGCAGCCCCACTCTGCTTTGTTCCCCCTGCCAAAGCAAGTTACATGGCTCGCCTCGAAGTCAGTGTTTTCACAGCTAGACATACATTACTGTGTGACATCAAGCCCCAGGGCTTATAGATCTGCTGGGTTGTATGACAGGAGCCTTTATGGTTTTTGCAGCAATGTATGACAGCAGTCTGCCTGCCTCAACACTTGGCAGGGATAACTATAGTATACCACAGTGTAGAACAGACAAGTGCGGCCATATGAGGGGCCTGCGGCAGCAAGCGTTTCCATAGCTACAGTGGGCCGAGGGGATTGTTTACTGTCCGAGAATGAGAGATTAAGAAAATGAGTGATTCTCTACATATATGCTGAGCTATCATATTTGCACCCATGGTGTGTGTGTGTGTGTGTGTGTGTGTGTGTGTCCCTCCTAGATGGAGCAGCTCTTAACAGGACTGTGAGAGTGCCCAAGAGCATTACCCACTGCACTGACTTTTAATAGCACTCCCTCATCCCACATCTTCTTCTTCCATAGACACAAATACATATGTACTTGCTGTCACCCACATGCAAAGCCTACACACACACACATTCGAGAGGAGAGGAGGGGAGAGGAGGGGAGAGGCAAACTACATCAGACATAAAACCGAACATTAACAACTGCAACACCTGCCCCATATCACCATCACGCAGACATAAACCACTGGTGACTAAAGGCAACATCTAGCTGAGCCAGATGTCGATCTGCTCTTAATTAGCAAGAGCAGCAACCATTTTAGTTCTTTATATCAAGTAATGATGGGTGTTAACAGCTGACCTCTTCTAAGACTCAGATTTAAGCAACCACCAACAATGACAATCAGTTACAGTACAGCAATTAACTGCTCTGCTGTCAAGAAATCATCATCGCTCTGCAGAGATATTACAGAAATATAGGCCTACATATGATATGCTGTAACTAAGGACATGCGCTGTCTCCTAGGTGCAATAGCACAAAAACTAAATATGCAGAGGAACAAAGCCAAAACAATGAAAATACAGTATTCACTGTTAAAAAAATTGAAAGGATGTCAGTGGTAAAAGATAGCAGCATCTTGCAGGATATAACCTTCCTCTTCCCTCCCTGTGGTACCTGACAGGCCTGTAGCTAAGCTCACCCTCTGCCATTACTTCTACTGTAGCCTTCCTGCTCCATTAAACTCAACAAGCTTAACTCAATGGCCTTCATTCCTCACAGCGACGGCTTCCGCTTCATACCCTGGTGGCTTTTAACAGGAGAGGGGCAATTTGAGTGGGGGGACAGCATCTCCCTTGTTAACACAAAATATGTCATGCATTGCCCTTGTTAACTTTAAAAGAAAAATCTGCGAAAACAATATTTTACCTTCTCTGCTGTCCTTGTTGCTGAATATAAAGATATTGCTCACTGGGGGCCGAGGCAAGGACCTAACAACTGCAGTAAAAAGGAGCCATTAAGTTATACTGTCCTTGTCCTGCTGTGGCGTTTAATCGCCAAGCTTTAATATGCAACGAGGAAAGCGACATCCCACTTACAGGCCGATATCGTGCGGGACTCCATACTGAGTCAGCGATTATTGATCACGGGAGGAAGCGTTTTGGAAAATAATCTGTTTTATGACAGTTCCCCAGAGTGTGTTAAAAAGGCCCAATCCAAACTGAGTATTTGACAAACAGGAAGTCGTGTCAAAGAGCCTGCAGCAGGAAAAAAACTTCATCCTCGAATCAAATGACAGCAGCCTTGATTCAAAAAGTGGCACCCATTTTGATCACTAAGAACAAGAGGAGTCAAGTAAAGTAAAACATTTTTGACAAGACAGGAGAAAAGTAAAGCTCCATTCTGAGTAATCAGCAGCTGCTAAAGTTGCAAGGAACAAAAAATGGCTACACACAAAAAAGAGATCAGAAGTGATTTGTGTTGCGAGGGCAGGCAGGTATAACAGAGAGAGTCTTTAGCTGTGCCTCTCTCAAGTAATAATGTGAAATTTGGAGAATGTGTATCTGAGACACATTATAAATATTTCATGGCATATTATGAATAGGTTCTTTGTTTAATTAGACTTGGAGAGTTGTCCCCTTCAGCCACTTCTGTCACGTTAGCATGAAAAAATACGATCCTTTCCACTTTAATTATAAAAGGTCTTCAGGCCAGTATGCTATGTTATAATTCACCTATCAGCTTTTATATAAGTATAAACTATAAAACCCATCGGGGGAGGCATTTAATTACTTGATTTACATTTTAATTCATTTTCTGTTTGTTCTTTTAAACTTTTGATAAACATATTCAAACTGACTGGTGATTATAAGAACCGATTAATATAAATGTAATGATATTTCTGTGTTAATTGGAGGGATGGGACGGCAAAGTAATCCCAAAGTCACAGCACAACTACATTTATAGATTAGTGTTTAACATCCCAACCATGTGTATTTAAAATGTTCTGAAAAACAATGTTAGGACAATATTTACCTCAATTAAATGTAATTAAATTGGTGTATCAAGCTTTTCTTTTAATTAAATCTATCTCAAGTGTGGCAACTCATTACATTTGGTGGCCCAGTTCTAAGCACACATATATATTTATACTCTATATTGTGCATAATTTAATTATTTTGCTTTTAATCATTTAGCCATTTAATTGTTCCTGTTTGGTTTGATCTAAAGCATGTTTTGTTTGTGACACCATGCATTTATATTCAGCCTTAAACTAGAGTAAAAGTTTAGTAGCACTTCATATTCTTTCTGTCTATATGCAGCACTGTAAGTTGAGCTAAATCAGGTAAAAATGCTGTACTGCATCTGCCACAATTAATTGCAAATAACCTGACTCCACGCCTTCCGCAGCGCTCTGCATTAGAGCCTTCCCGACCTAGCTACAATTATCTCGGAAAGGCTTTCACTCTGATGTGAAACGGAGCTTATGAAACTCTGTGACAGTCATTCTTTTGCTCTGTTTCTTTCCGTCTTTGTCGGAGATCTCATTGTGAAAGCCTGTAGAGCTGCAGTGTAACACACCAGGGAGGAAACACTGGACACAGCTCTAATGCCTTTCATCTTCGCAGACTGGGAACAGCTTCCTGTTTTTCAATGGACACACTAATTAGCATGAACACAAACATGCACTTCACTCAGACAAAGATGAGAACAGATGCATACAAGCACACACACATGCAGGCACACAAAAACACACACACACACACATACACGCACGCACACAAATACATTCATGCACGTGTGTATGAATGCACACACATACACAATAACAGCACATGAAAATACAGTGAAACGGCAGCCGTAATTCATTTTTCACACACCAGGTCTTTTGTGCACTTTATACTGCACCAGCAGAGGGGGAGGAAGAGGGGGAAGGGGAGGGTGCCCACACTTCCAGCACAGTTTTTACGTAATATTTTCTTTTCTTTGAAGTGGCGCGGCTAAATGAGTTTTCAAATCTCCGTAGGTTTCAATACCACAGAGAAATATGACCACAGTTGATAGGCACCACTTACATTCAATTATCTTTGTTCCACACACAGAGCATTAACACACATGCACACGTGCGTACATACTCAGACACATCAGTTATTCCTGTGCAGGGGAAAATTGTGACTCTCATTACCAGTCCCCTTCTGAACACCGAGGCACTGCTTCAGAGCCCTCTGTCTACAGTTGTGTAGATACAGTGCTCTGCTGCACTTCACATGCATCAAGTAAAAAGATACATTGAAATCCCGTGGGGGTGGACAGACAATGATGGAAATGAAATGCTTCATTTAGCAACAGCTATGGCTTTTGTTTTGTCAGACATCTGATGAATTCAGAAGTTACTGTAGCCTATATGTGCACATTTACATTGCATTAGTGCGAGATGCTCTGGGCACAATTATGTACATTCCTCATTTTACTGTCCGTAGAAGTGCAATCAATTGAATGACTACTCAGAGTAAAACAAATGGATAATTGTTTTGTGATTTTATGTGGTCCATGTTGGTAATTATTGGGCTTGATATGGTGCTAAATCAAGTCTCTAAACTGTGCGTGTGAGAGTCATCAAGGCTAGCCAGTCAGCAAGCTCCTCACTTAATTACAGATAAAATAAAAACGTACTTTTTTTTTATCAAGTATCTTAAATAAACAGGAACTTTTGTAGGTGTATTATCAGTTGTAAGACATGCCCTTAATGCCAGTTATGCCTCCTTCCTACTGGAGAAAAAAATACTAACACCTGCGAATATCTGTATTTAATGGGAAAGGTTACAATCGGTATTCAGTCCCTGGACAAATGTCTCTACAGTAGTTACAGGTATTTATCAGCTCCAGCTCCGATCTGCAGTGATGGAAATACAACACCCAAGTGAATGCGCTAATTTTAGCCCCTTTGCTAGCATGATGCAATGATGGGCTGTCACAAAATACCGTTGATCTACATCCAAGCAGTGCTTGAACATCATTAAAAATATAGTTGGCACCAAGTTTGAGAGAACGAGAGACTGAATAATTTACTGCTTTCTACTGTTTACTAACCAGTTTTCCAGCCGGTAAAAGGTCGTATCTAATAATGAAGGATAGCTGGATTTGTACAGTCAATGTCATGTCATTTGGACTTAGAATGACAAAATTCAACCAATAATTACTTCCTGAGTTGCATGAGCTCTTTGGAGTGACTAATTTTGTGTTATATTACAAACCTCACTGGTGTTTTTACTGATATGAGTCAATAATTGCAAAATGTGGGTGAACTACTCCTTTACCCTTTAACATCACCACCACTGAACTCCACACACAGCCCGAAGATGCGTTATCTGATCCATATTCCCTCGGCCCCCACCTCCCTTACTCATCTACAGGATGATGATCACCGACTGCACATCTCCCACCACAGATGTTAAATTGAATTTAGTCACAGCATCTCTAGAAGTTTCAGCCGCTTTCACCAGCACCGCCTCACCACCCCACCCACATTCACGTGGCTCTTGGCATGGATTGGGAACTCGACTGTAGTTCTTGGATTCTGGACAGTGCTTCATCACATCTGTGCTGCTCCACCTCCCGTGGTGGCTCTGTGGGGGAACACGTCTATAAATCTAACCGTCACATAGCAGGGAAATTAAGTTGGCAGAAAGATGGACGAGAGAGGAGTAAAGACGTTGAGAACAAACAATACGACCAGTAATGGTCTAAATGATCACACATGGTGGAGGAGGCATCACCACTCTGCATTCTAAATCCATCTCTCTCACACACTTACCACCACCATCTCTCTCATTCCCTCTCAACAAACTCATTGCTCCCATTTCCTCTCCTGCTGCAGTCTTGTGTGACTACAGCATGTCTGTTCACTTGTTCTGCATCAACTTCCATGGAAGTAACTCAAATCCAAATGTGGTAATTGAGTCAGTAAGTGCAATTATCATCTTGGATGCGAGGAGTGACTCATCTTGAGTCTTTGCAATACATTTGCACACTTTGCAGGATTGCCGGTTAATGTCAGCCCACTGACTCATTCTGCACTCTACCCACTCAGGGAAAAAAAAGACACACAAGTTAACTGCTGTATCCATTTCCCCCATAAAATGGAAACTCTCATAGGACAGCTTGCACATGATGATCCACTCAAACTTACCAGAAAAGTTCTTAGAGTGCAACATCCTGTAAGTCACTGACTTAGACGTGGGAGTTGGAGTTTACATTTGCGCATGTAGTCTGTTAATCATGTGCTCGCATGTCTGACCTCTGAGGCAACCACTTAGCAAGAATGTAACCAGAACTTGATATCACTACTCTCTGTCACCCAGCAGCAGAGTAACACTGCTGTGTGTGTGGTTACATCACACAGAGAAAGAGAGAGTGACACAAAAATGTGCATGTGTGCTGATGAACAGCGAGTGTGCTAATCAATAGTTTGCAATTTCAGATTTGTTAACGACAGCCGTTCATGGCGAGCCTTGTTTCACGTCTGTGTTACAGCACTTCGCAGGGCTGATATAATCAAGAGTGTTCCAGCTTGTGTTGAGATTACAGACCAGTGTGTGTTCTCCACAGTGGCCATTTTTCACTGATTAAGCTTTTTTTTCCCGCTCCTTCTCAACTAACTCAGGAGGTTTAGGCGTAGAGAAATAAAAGACATGATAAACTGAAGGGGAAAGGGAGAAGCAAAGAGTGAGTGGGAGAGTATGACAGACCTGCAGCAAGAAAGAGGGGAAGGTTATGAAAGAGATAAAAGATAATGTATGAAAGAGAAGGCAGGAAGTGAAAGATAGAGAAATAAAGCAGCGTGTTGGGTGTGATGGATGGAGTTGAAAAGGATGAGCAGAAGAGGGGGATATGTGCGTTCTCCACCAACTACCTCTCTGTTAGACACTCAGCTGTACTGCAGGAGTAGACGGCTGGTGAGAGGTGTGTGTGTGCTCTACGCAGCATACGTGTGTGTATGCCGCATGTATCGTGAGTCTGGGGACCAGTGGGGGGTTGACAGATTATCTGTCGAGAAGCAGGTTGGAGGGGTCCCTCTCTCTCCCTCTCTTTCCTACTCCTCATTTTCCACAGTCACTCACAAGCTCGCTCCACTCTGCACCGCTCAAGGTCACTGCAACACTGCGAAAGTTTGGAAGGTACATGATACCACGAGCTCAAGGGTGAGTCAGCACTTTTTCTACTCTTACTCCACACTTGCTTGTCTAACAGTCAGACTGACAAAAGAGTGAGTGTGAATCCTGTTACATCATCCAACTTATCTTGCTTGTATGTCACCGCCAGCGGCATTATGGCGTTTTCAGCTCTTTCACAATCCTGAAATTCCACTGTGATTTATATCTATTTTGGACACGACGGGAAGTGTTTCTAATTTAAGAAGGATTTCTGCTTTCAATGAAATTAAATCTGTACCGCTCTATCAAAAAAACTACAGTTTTATTACCATCAGTTACAGTAAGTGCTTACTCATAACTCGAGTCTGTCTCTGTTTCCCTCTCTCGTGCTTGTGAAGCTGTGATTTTGAGAAATTGGGCCAGTGGAAAACAGAAATATCCGACTTTGGAAACCAAAAAAGATTGTTTGTAGTGTGCTTGTTTGGAGTTTTAGGATGGAGGGAAAGAAAACTGTTCACAGAACCAAATCTACATCTGTGGGTGGGCACACAGCCAGCAATGCTATGCATAAAAATCGCGTCTATGCTTCCTCTCGTCTGACCCTTTACTTCCCTCCAGTTGTGTGAGGAGGTACAGCATATTGGACTTCAGCCTCGAGCTGATCCCGAGCCTGTTTCTGGACCCCGTTATGTCAGCTTGGCAGGACAACAGACGAAATACCCCAGCAGAGACGCAATGTCAGCCCAAAAACAGCACAGAGCCAAAGAGAAAAAAGGGAAGTGTGACATGTTGGATATTCAATCCTTAATATATCACTCCCAAATTAGTTGTGGTATTGTTGTACAATGACTGTAAGACCTTGTTAGAAATGGCCAGTAATCACTGAATCATACCAGTGAAGTGTTGCTGGTGTTCCACAACACTAAGACCACATTTACCACAGTCTGTGTTTTATTACAAAGTCATTCCAACTCCTTTCAGAAGCAGGCATTGGCTACTGGCCACTGCAACACACTGTAAAAGTGTACTGTCAGAGCTGTGCCCTTTTGCTATGTTGTGCCATAAAGCAATCCCACCTGCATGCTAAGATGACTACAGACAGAATTTATAAATATACTGCTATTAAGGTTCATAAAATAATGAACATGGAAATGAAAAGACTAGGTGCACTTAAAACAAACACCTCTAATCTCAATCCTCAGGCAGGGATGCTTCTCAGCTGTTTGCATTTGTGGAATTTGGCTGCAGACAATTATCACAGTTAGTCATGATAGGTAATGAAATATTCATTGATGCTAATGTTTCTTTTGGCATTCAGCCTTTACCTCCAAAACAACTGTGGAAGGACATTTTTGTTCCAAATGCACAGTTTACTTTTCTTTTTTTTTCTTGAATCACATGCACAGATTTGCTGAAACAAAGACATTAATACTCAGTCAACATGATATGGATCTGACACAACGTCAATCGACATCAAGCATGAGTTGTTTATTGGTTGTAATCTTTAATTTATTTGTATTTCATTAGTGACTAATAAGGGATATTTATTTTAATGAATGGCTGATGGGAACATAAAATAAGGTCAAAATCATTAATTCCCAGAAACAACAATTACTACTTCAAATGACACATTCCCATGACTCCTTTTCTCCTTTACTTCTCCTTCGGTTTTCATATTTCGCTCTCTCTCTCTCTCTCTCTCACACACACTTCCTCTGCCTCCCTCTGTCTCACTGTCTCCCTCTCTCCATGTAGTCCAGCCAGCCGCTGTGGGTTTTCTGGAATTCCTGTGGCTGATTCATCTTGTGCTCCATATCGTCCATAATATCATCTTCCCAAAGTGTAACTGGCTTAGCATAAAAGGAGTTTGTGCACATCAAAGTGTGTGTGTGTGTGTGTGTGTGTGTGTGTGTGTGTGTGAAAGAGAGAAGGAGGAGAGACCTCCTTCACATCTAGCCCTTACTGAATCCGGGAACAGCCACAATAGCACCAAATGACCCTCATCCCAACCCTCCCCTAACCCCCCAGACCCATTTACCAGCTGGGAAGCCGACTCCATTCTCACGTGTTAAAGCTCAGTCCAAAATTCTTTTGTATGTCAACTTATCTGTAATCTATCCATCTATTCAGTATGGCCTCAGCTAAAGCAGGCATCAGCCTCGCACTGTGGTCTCGAAAAGAGAGAGAAAAAAAAAAAAAGCTCAACATAACCCTGCTTTCACAAACCTCAATTCGTAGACCCAAACCAGTTCCAGATTCATGCCTCACCACAGTCTCCACATCACAGAAACGCAAGTCTTTTCCCTTAGCCATGTTACCCACTTAATTCATAGCCCCCCTTACACCAAATCCCACACTATAAAAATATTGATTTAGTATTTAGGTAATTTATTGTATTGGGTATTTTAAGTGATTAAATAAAAGTCCATCCAGAGTTGTATTTATTACCTGGGCCACAAAATATCCAATACAACTACAAGACTGATTTTTTTGTCAAAGTTGTTTTGCTGTATTTTCTACAATAGCCTTTGTCCCAGTCTTAACCCCAATTTCCCGAAACTCACCGCAGCCTTCCCATGTCCATCCTTCCTCACCCCCAATCCCCTCAGTCCTGCTCTCAACCAATCCCGAACTTTCAACTCCAGTCCTCTCTAGCGTCCTCATTTTCCCAACCCCACATCTTTACCCCTACCTCACCTCACCCCTCGTTCCCAAACTCGCAACCCAAACCCCCAGCCAACTTCTCCGTCACCCCGCCCCAGAGCTCACATCCAGGATTCTTAATCCCAGTCTATCCGTAGTCATTAATTCCCAGCCAAGACCACAGATGTTTCAGCAGGCCGCTCTCACTCTCTCACAGTTTGAGTTAAGAAGGCCAGAATTTTGACAGAGTAGTTCCTTTAAAAGGCAGACAGAGGCTGCCAGAAAAAACTAAATTTGAAACCTGGCTTTTAAGATTTAAGCTTAAAAATGTCTACATATAATAAACCGTATAAATAAATACATCAGATTGATGTATAAGGTGCTGAAATGATCTGAAATATGAGTACTGTAAAGTTGCTATTGAGTACTTTATAGGATCCAGCCACACATTAAGCAGAGAGCAACCGAACAGCCAAGCAGCTAACATTTACTAGTCAGCAAAGAGCCCAGGAAGTGAGAATACTAGCCAGTAAAAAATAACACCATTGTGCTACGGTCGACCTGTCTGTGATCCAGCCTGCCACCCACACTGAAAGTAAGCAAAACAGTCAGCCAGTTGAAAAGGCCAGACACTCATTAAAAACAACAGGTTCCCCTCTTCATTTTTCCATGGAACCTGTCGCTGCATTCCTTTCTCTGTGAGGTGGCTCTTGACTCATGGAGAGGTCGGGTTATAATATGTTAGTCATAATAACACCAGCAGACAGAGGCCTTCAGTTTGCCTCCTAACCATACAGTAGCTCAGTCTCGGCACAGCTGCCAGCCTCTTACTTTACTGAAGCTCGCTTCTTAATCCTCCACAAAAGAGATTTAACTGCTGGCTCCTTAAAGGGAATGCAGTTTTATTTGAGAGCGCATTTATTTCTTGAAAGACTTGTGACCTATGTTTTCCAGTGAGAGAGAGACCTACCGCTCTCGTCTGCAATCCATTACCAGATTAACAACTGAAAATGGCAGACTCAATTGATTTACACAACATTTGTTTGAACTTTAAAATCTAAACAAACCAAAACTATTTTTGTCTAAAGTTGAGCTGACTTTGTTTTTCCTTACCTACCGTGTTCTGAAATGGGTTTTTAAGTTTGGTTTCACTCTTGCTCCAGGACACTTGGCCATGTGAACAGGAGGAGCTGGAGATCAACATTACGATTGAGCAGCCATCCGACTCTACCTGAGCTACAGCCACTCTAGGTGTTGATATCATCATGGTGACATGCGTAAGGCTTTGAGGGTCAACTGGCACAGGATTGCCTATTATAAAGCAGGGGGAAATCAACATGTTAAGGGACTACATCCACTGTTTGCTGGTTGGCTCATGTGTAAAACACAGTATGTGTCGAGAGGACTGGTGCCAATATACACTCTCATTACACCTGAGTGGTTCTGTCCAGTGTACATGCAAACATATACAACGTTAGGTGCACTATATCACAAATAAGACAATGAAAACTGGCAGCATCTACAAGGCTGGAGTTTTGCCTAATTTCAGCAACATGTATCTAAGTGTGCCTTAGAACACTTAAACAAAAGTAGCCTATATAATTTAATGGCAGTGGACACCTGCCGCTTTGAGATTCTATGCGCAACCTGTATATTTTGTTTTGCAAGGCCATGATTTAATAAAGACAATAACAAATAAAAAATATATATATATGGTTTACCGTGATGCTTTGGATAATCTGACTACCAATATGACTATTTACATTCTCATAAACATGAGTCAGTCCTTATATCACATATTGGATGTAAGTTGAACAATATGTTGAACTTCCAAAATGGATACAGGTCCCAATTAATACACCGAAAACTGCCTGAGTGCAAGTCTGACGCTTACAATGGTCCACATATACCTTTGTATAAAGACAAACTTTATCAGTGATTCACTGTGAATTGAAGTACCAAAAACAACATGTAAACTAAAAGATTCTTAATTTTAAGTATAAATATCTTCTCGACAGTATATTGTGCAAATCCCTGTCTCGAGACACGTGCCAGCAGTCCTCTTTCTAGCACAACTCGCTCAACAGCACACAGAGAAAACTGATTCAGTGTTGAGCTCTGTATCTAACTGGTTGGTAAATAAACCATGGATATTGTCTGAGTCCACTTATCAGGGTGAGCGAAACAGCCACACAACATGATTCAGGACTTTGCCCAATCAGAACAAAGCGAGCGTCCACATTACAATGGTGCAGAAAACAAAAAAATACTAGAGTGAGATTAGAGGCAAAAAAAAAAAAAAAAACTTTTGTGTTCGGTTTGAAATAAATCTGAAGAGTTTTATAAACAACTTGCTTCTTTTAAATGAGAACTGACAGAGAAGAAGAGGGAAAGAGTAAGAGGCGCAGAGAAAGACGGAGAGACCCGCTGAGAAGAAAGAGATATGGAGCGAATGCGAATGTGAGAGGGAGGAGAAGTGAGGAGAAATGAAATCAATAATGAACGGCTCCATAACAGGAACTTAATCAGAACAGCAGGTCCCTATATTGCTCCTGACTAGCGCACGCATCACTGCCGTCGATTCAATTTACTCCCCAAACTCTGAAAAAATAAATAAAACATGGAAAATAAATTGAGACGCTCATTCAAATTCATTAGAACTCGTCCCTGTGTGCCTACAGTACATAATATTCCCTTGAAGAAAAAGAAGAAGAAGTAAAATGAAAAAAAATATGCCAACAACTCAGTATTGGTTTTGGGAGAGAATGAAGGCGAGGGTACTAAGTCATAACAGCCTCCTCAAACACCATTGTCTTCTCCCTCTCATGCACCCACGCACACAGAGACATTGTTATATATGAATACGCATACTGTATTCACACACCATAATGAATATGTATGCACCCGGACTGTAATATGGGAGAATAAGCACACATATCTGCAGATAAATATCTATGCCTACCTTTACACCTACATGTATATGCAGGGCCTTTCCACACTCACACTCCGCAGCCCTCCATTTTTATAACTAAGCCACTCAGAACAAATTCATCAGACTCATAAGAAACAGCGACAACAATAGAGGAAAAAAAATCAAATCAGTGAAAGGCAATGTTGCGTAAAAGTGCAAGCTGGGCTGGTGATGACGTGGGGAGCCAGACCGTGGGTGGTCGGCCAGGCATGGGAGTTCTGTTCTGATGGCGGCACAGGAGTGATGTTTTAATAGTTGGATCTGCTCCCTCAACCAATAAGTTTCTTCCCCAACACATACAGCACTCTCTTTATCCCTCTCTCACCTCTTTTCTCACTCCGTCTTTCACAAACATCTTTCTATCTCCGTCTCTCACGCTAATACCATAACTCACTCTCACTCTTTCTTTTTTTTCTTCTTCTTCTCTCCATCACTCCCTCGCTCCCAGTCTTCCAGACAGCTTCATAATGGCTGGCACCTCCTCAACACTGGCTCTAATTGAAAGATGAACGAGTTTATTTGGGCTTAATCCATCACCCTGTCACCTGAGGAGAGGAAGAAAGTCCTGGAAAGAGAGGAGAGGAGAGGAGAGGAGAGGAGAGGAGAGGAGAGGAGAGGAGAGCAGAGGAGAGGAAAGGAGAGGAGAGGAGATAGGGCAGAGGGGCAGATAAGAGGTAAGAGAAACAACAGAAACCGAGGAGAAGCTCTCCTGAGAAACGGGGTGTTCGCTGCATCATGATCGACTACATTATCAAATAACGGACACATATACATGCTACACACACCAACACCTTGGGAAAGACAAACTCATTAACTCTTAATTATGCAGATTTTAATAATGTGAACATCAAAAACAAAATGTAAAAAGGAACAAGTCAACGGCGAACACAATCAGCTTGTACACAAGACGGTAAGGAGACAACACATACCACTGGGCCAGTGTAACAAGCCAAACTGTGTTCTTGTGTTTAATAAGAGTGGCACCAGTGGGAATATAAGTCTGAACCTTGACAGGAGCAGGGGCATTCCTCCACTATTTAGTTATACAGGATAACAAATTGCTCCTTCATGCAGAGGCAACCACAGAATCTGCCTACCGTGCATACTCTGCTGCATCATTGCTATAAAAGCCAGTGCAGGTATTCTTTTATAAATGCTGTAAGTCAGTACTGAGCAGGCATATTGCAGCACCGAGCTTGTGTCTCAGGTGACTGCTGGATATCCCTTGCATGCCTTGCAGATATTCTTCCCTTATGGCATTTGAAAGGGAAATAAAATTTTAATTACTTAACAGATCATTTCCAAGAAGAAAGGTAGAGTGCAGCACGTAGCCTGCTTACAGGCAGCAGGGGAGGTTGACAACCACTCATGTGGTGTCAACACCATCCACTTCTGTCGTTCCAAAATGGATTCAAAGTACTGTATATTCTGCTGCCAGCTGTCACAGCAGATGAAGATTTCACCCCAGCAGGCAGCAGTGGACTATATAAGCTATGGAGGTGCAGTAACACATTCATGAGTTGTTAAGGCATTGTAGGCTTTCCTACAAGTAGTAAGGTGGCAGTGTACTAGTATCCCTAAGGGGGACTCTATGGTGGTTTTAAATCTCTGGCCGCTTGAGAAATGGTCATCACAAAGGGCACAGTCAAGCTTGGATGGTTTTGTAACCGCCGGTCTCAACTGATCTTTTTCATTCTCCTTTTTTGCCCGAGAGACAGGTATTACACTGCCTCATTGCAAGTTTAAGGACACTGACATGGCATGTGGTGGGTTTATCTTCCCCAGGCGTACCTCATAAACAACATCCTTTATTTGTCATGTGACCATAAATGGCCCTTGAGACCTGGTGAGTAATTTGGAGCTGAAAAAGAGGGACCAATACAAGCACTTTATCTCCTGGTGAAAATTGTCTCAGCGACCGTGTCTCTGTTACACAGATGGTGTTGAGTTTCCTGTGCCTGAAATTCTCTAGTGCTTTTAGACCAAGTGAATGGAGTTTTGCTTGCATGTCCAGGATGTACTGAATTTTATTTGGTGCTTGGCACGTATGCCACCTAAACTGATACTTCAGTGCTTCTTTTTCTCAGGTACCAAAGGAACTGTAGGTACCAGGGATGCAATTCTTGCCAAAGCAAGAAGAACGCCTACCAGCACAGAAGAACAATAGGAAGTGGACGCTGCAGCGACAGGTCCACCTCAACGAAAAGAAAATTGTGTTTTCTTGAGGCCTGTGTATTTTTTTTTTAATTCTATGCAATGGGAGCGCCACATATTTACACTAGCCTAAAAACAGCAGCAGCTTGACGAGGTGCTAAGTGTCTGTCCTGCACTGAATGCTGCATGTTTGGTGTCTCTCTCTGGTCGCTGAGAGTTGAAAAATGTTTTACTTTGGGTAAAACACTGCACTCCTCACTATCACTTTTACCCAGCCGCCCAATCACAGTGGAGGAGGAGCGAACAAATAGCCTTACACAAAGACCAACCATCACATCTTACATGTACAAGTGCTGAACAACAACGAGGGGAGTACTGCAGGCTATGTATCAATATATGTTTCCTCGCCCACAAAATCTTGAGGCGTTTGAGGCTGATCATCAGGGATGAATAAAATTTAATTGTGTGGAGTCTGCATGTTCTCCCTGTGTCAGCGTGGGTTTTCCGCGGGTTCTCCAGTTTCCTCCCACAATCCAAAAGACGTGCACATTAGGTTAATTGGCCACACTAAATTGCTCATAGGTGTAAATGTGAATGTGAAAGGTTGTCTGTCTTGCTGTGTCAGCCCTGTGATAGTCTGGCAACCTGTCCAAGGTGTGCCCCGCCCCTCTCCCAATGACAACTGTGATAGGCTTCAGCAATCTCCCACGACCCCTAACAGGATAAGAATGAATGGATAAACTGAAATGTTTTCAATAAAGGAGTGTATGTTCGAGTACATGGGACATAATGTTTTATTTTGTTCTTTACTGTGGTATCGGAATTGGGTCTCAAGAATCACTGGTATTAGTATCAACTAGATTTTTGGTAACATAAGGTGCCTACTTCCTGGACAGCCTTCTGTGCTTTTTTGGAGAGATCAAATCCTTGTCTATATAGCAAGTCAAAAGGAGAAAATCCTGTGGAGACCTGGAGTACTTCCTGCACACCTAATAACACTTGGTTCTGTAAATCCCACATCTGACTATCAGAAAGAGCATTAACATGTGGCTGATTGTTATTGTGGTAGATTTGGATGCACTGCCTCTGCCCTAAGGTGTCGGTACTCTACAGCCAAAGTGCTTGTCAGATGGTTAAACAACATCATAAACTCTGTCACACATGCCTTTCCGATGTTAAAATTGTGAAGAACTTTTGTAATATTCCAAAGACGATGATGTGGCGATCACACCCACTCCATGCAGCGATTGGTCAGGTGTGCAGAGGTGAGAAAGCATGCAGAACTTCTCTCTCCAGCTCTCTTTTTTCATTCTTCATACAGCTACTTCAGTCACTTTATCTTTGAACAATGACTGCAACACTGTGAATGCCTTCCAGGAAAGACTGCCCGATTTTATGCGTCATTATCCTGACATTTGAACAATTATCTATGACGACCGGCTTTTTACCACCGCCATTCTGAACAACTATAAACACTTTTACGTTGTACAGACTATTTTGTTTCAACCATGCCTCCACCTTTATAGCACACGTAAGCATGACTGCATTATGGCAACAGCATCACTATTATTCAGTTTAATCACATAAACAGACACACTGTCAGGCGTCATCACAAGACAATTCAAGAAGACCTAGGTCTGTAACAGAAGTAGCAACTCTGCTCTACTGCTATTTTACTTCCAACAATCCTCAATGAGACAACCAAAGCTTACCAGCTAATCATATGACAAAGGATGCAATAAGTTTAAGATAACAGGAATGTCGGGTCAGGCATAGAGGTGCAGCATCTGCAGCAGGAACAGGGAGCAGGCTTTCAATCAGTATTAAGAATGTCTCAGTGTACTCCCAGGGTTCTGGATGTCCACCTGCTGATGGGTAAATAAACATATGGATCTCCTCTTGTGCTATGGCTGCAACAAGGGTGGAGGGCTGGTGGCACTGGTCCCAGCCAAATGACTTTCTAGAGACAGACACAGAGCTTCTCCAGCACCAAAGCTGGGAAAGTGCAGCTATAATCACCATCTGCCTGTGTCAAAGAGGGGAAAGGGAAGCCAACATCCTTACAGGGGGTCCCCTGAAACCAGCAGCCATCCAGGACTGGCTGCTTTAGTCCAGCAGGACGCCAGGAAACTGTGCTGTGAGCTGTGCTTCTCTGGTGGCATAGGAAAAAAAGCCCAAGCACCCATTCTTTTCTCTGCTGTCTAAAGGCTTCGCCAACACTTCAAGGACTTCCAAAAGTGTCTGAGGATCATCCTCCACAGTCATCCTCTTCAACGTGGAGAGAATCAGAGGGTGGTGGACATGACTTATTTGGTAGAATACTTGGCTGTGTAATCCTATCAAGCACAGCTAGAACTAGTGCCATTTCTTATTTGTTGATACCGCTACTGCAGGCTAACTTGGCAGTCCCCAAGATTTCAGCTGAGGGTTTTATCATTCTTCTTGTTCCACAGTGTGTACATGCAGATGGATTTTTGTTTGTTTGGTTGTTGTTTTTTTTGCTTTTGGTTTCTTGACTTCCCTTGGATTTATTTGTCACATGTTTTGTTGTTTTATTATCACTATTTGTCTTAGCACAGTAGACATCCACAAAAAGGCAACATGCAAATGCAAAGCCCTAATGAAGGCCACTTTGTCAAAACACTAGCTTCTGTTTTGTGTGTTGACTGTGAATAAAGATGTGCAAATTATTATTGAACTTGCGGCCTGTCTTTGTTGATGTCAAGTTGATAGTTCAAATTCTTTGGGGCATGTGTGCTCCTACCTTGTGCATGAACAGTGCTGCCTGTTTGTTTTGGCTGGAAGGTGTTTTTTTGAATAATTAATTCATTTCTGTGAGAAAAAAATCAAGCTAACACAAATCCATATTCATGTAGCATTGAGTGAGCAGTCAGAAGTGGTTTATGTGAACTTTGTTGAACTCCCTCCTATTGTGTATTCAGCAGCTCAGCGGAAGAGCATGTTGGAAATCTCCTGTGTCTCAGTTAAACGCTTTATCTCATCCCTTGCCTAGCAACCAGTTATAAAAACACACACACCCAAACAACCATGCAAGCATAAACACACAAACTGAATCAGGCATGCACCTGCAGTCAAACACACCAGCAGACACCATCCTTGCACTCATACTGTCGACAAGCACGAATACCCTCATACTCACCCAGATGTGTAGGTGCGGGCATTCTAAAACACACACATACACACACGGGCATTTCCCCACCCTCTTGTATTTAATTAAGCTCCCAGGCTTGGACTTTTATTTGATCAAATGTTGCTGAGTTAATTGAATTAGCCAAGCCAGTCAGATGTAAGGGTGTCTGCTCCACTGGTAGAGTGTATCACAGTTTTTAAAGGATGGATGAACGTTGCAAATGTACTAAGTACGGTCAGCAGTACAGTCCAAGCGAAATTAAATTTGATGTGTTTGCGCAGGTGAAACCGTATCGTTGTGCTCTAAATGACTGGCTGTATTTGCTCGGCTGACCAGCCTGAACTTGTTGAAATTTTCCCAAAGCCTCCTTCACTGCCACTAATGCATTATCCATGAGTCTTTAAGGCCATTTGTTCCTCGTTTAGACTCAAGACACAATGGACACAGCGAGGCAGGGTAGGCTGATGCTTCTCATTTTCATTTACTTTAAGGAAAGGTCTGTTGTGCCCCTCTTACCCCTCTTACCCTGAGACATGCCAGATTTTTCTCCCATGCCAGTGAACAGTGAATCCTAAAGGTGAACCTTGTAACTAGGGCTGGGCAATATTTCAATACCGTGATATCTTCTTAGATTTTGGATATCAATGCTGTCTTTTCTGGGTTTTAAAGGCTGCATTACAGTAAAATAACGTAATTTTCTAAAATTAACGGGCTGTTCTAGCTGTTCAGCCCGTTCTCATTCACCACAGTTCATGTCCAGTGTGAAACCAAAGATCAGTGTTGTTTTACAGTAATGTTAGATCACTTAACGCATCTACATCCCTGTGAAACCAAAAGTCAATGTTGTTTTGACGTAACTCAAGTGACATATTTACTTGATGTTACATTACAGACATACTTATTTTAAGCCCAAAACATGAACGCCTTTAAAACAGTTGCCTAAAACCAAACTGCGATTGTTTCACAACATTAACTACGTCTTACAGTGTGTTTCAGATGTGCAGCCTGGGCGTTGCTATGAGATGTCGAGGGGCGTGACGGTTTGAATGTCTTTGACAACCTCGGGTGAGAATGGATTGAGCTGTTCTATTTTTTTTCCTTTAACCACTCAGTCATGATTTTTTTTTTTTAATCTCATTGTGTGAATATTTTGTACACACCAACAGTCAACCCTAAAATATTGTTGTAATATTGATATCAAGATACTAGGTCAAAAATATTGCGATATTTGATTTTCTCTATATTGCCCATCCCTACTAGTAATGCAAAAACAAAAGATGCTAGCTGAATAAAATGCATTCACCCTCACAATTTTTGATTACAAAAAAGCAATCTAAAGCTAATATTTCTTTCATCAGATTATTCCCACATTATGCTATTTTAGTCAGACAACTCATGTTTTAAATGTTCATTTCAACAGCAGAACATAGTTAGAGTTTGGCATCTAGACTCTGGCCTCATCACTCCCCGCAGATATGTTTACAAGAGGAGCGATGATTAAATATTACCCCCTTAGCCAGAGTCTGCAGGTGCATGCTGGGATGGAGGTGGGCCTGAAAGAGCAGGCAGCAGTACTGATGCAGGGCAGCAGTGACATTGACAAGAAAAAGGGAGAGCTGGGAAGATTTTGCAGCTTAAATAGACCGCCAAATTGGGAGGGTGTGTTTTGTAGATGACATATGGAGAGCGAGGTATGATGTGTGTGTATGAATCAGTGCAGCTCAAGTTAACTGCCTGAGCTAGCTCACAGGCGTCGCTCCATAACTCATGGAGAACAATGACTACAGCAAGACATATACCCTTATATCGAACTGTGGTAGTTAATGTCAAAAAGTGCAGATAAAAAGACAATCATAAATAAATAGTATTAAAATAATCAAAAAATTAACCATGACACAGGCTGTATGGAGTGCTGCTCAGGTGTGGAAAAAAAGGATGTCCCTCTGGTGCTCTTCAGTTGGGGGATCCAACTAGTTTTGCTCATCTTCCAGCTCAAACACATCATCCAACAAGTTTTCGCTGGCTCTTGGACTGTTGCTAGAACTACAGATTGCTCTTCCGCATTAGGACACAGAGTATACTGTAGAAGAAGACTCAGATCAAACTGTAAAACTAGGCAGTGCTGATGAAATATAAATCAAGGTTCTTCAACTGCATTGCCTATTTCTCAAATGTTGTCAGAAACATATTTTACCTTACCATTAAACTGTAATATGTGCCAACATTTGTTTTGTATGGAACATACCGTTGGCATTAACACATACTGTACATATAAAGTAAAAAGTTCCCTGGCAAATCCATGTTACATTATACATTATCTCTTAGTCATGACTGTCTCACAAACTTTCTTTGCTAGCCAATTAGCAGAATTTCTGAGTAACAGATTTTGAGTTTCCTAGTGTGACTGCCCATATGGCAGAGCGAAAATACTAAAACTCTCAACCTTTTAGTCAATGCTTCTGTGCTACACTTTTTGCCTCCATTTTCCTGTTTCACTGAAGTAAACCCTATTTGTCACCAAGAAAAAATTTGGAAATCAACCTCAAAGACATTTCTACTTAGACAGCCATAGGACTATTTCACATCCACACAGGGCAGGTCTGATTCAGCATCACAATGCATAAGAAACTTGTTAGTGCATGATGTGTGTGCTGACAGATCGTTGTGCTTAAAAACATATGAAAAACAGCCTTTTTACACCTGCCTTTATTTAATATACTTTTTTGGTACCCATACAGGCATACTTTATTTTTGCACTTATGCATGTACTTGCTTTGTTAATTGTAAAAATCTAATGAAGAATAAATAACTTCTGTCTTTTTTTTTTTTTTAAATAACAATATTTCCACATATTTTTTGTGTGTAAACTTCTTTGTTTTGTTGACCGTTTGTGTCTGGTCCACTGTCCGGTTTTGCCAAGTTCCAGCCAAAAAGAGAAATGTGTTCCAGCAAATGGGATAATGTACAGCATAACGATCAACTGGGCCCAAACACTGTTTGTCTAAGCCCCTCATAAAAAAAATAAATAAAAAAAACTATGTTGTTCACACACCATAAATCCACTGATCCACAGTCTGTGGCCATGTGTGAGAGCAAACGAGAAGAGACAGTGTGTGCGCGCTTGTGTGTGTGTAGTGTGTATGTGTGCAAAGGCACCAAGGGGACTTTTATGATGCTCACGGCAGCCACCATGACGGAAACCCCACAGTTGGCTCTGTTGCACCAGCCCTAATTCTAGAATAAAGATCATAAAAATGACACTGCTGTCATAATTTCATGTTATGCACCAGACGACTAGCAATGCAGCACGTGGAACATATGAGCATGGTTCATCTGGAAAGTGTGGGTCAGCGATGGCCTCGTTCTGGCCCATTTGTGCTTAGTCAACTGAGAACATGTATTTGTCACCAAAGGGGGCCAGAGCCAAATATGTATCACGAGTCTCTAGGCTAGTGGAGTACACACACACTAGTTAGGTCAGTGATGTATACCCTCTGTGTCCTGTGCAAGATATCGTTTATTTTAGTTTCTTAATAAAAAGCAAAACTAACACTGCATAGTTTGAACATCTGGCCAGTCTCATGTCACGTCTCCTGTTATATCTGGAATACAGTCGCCCTGCAATATCAGTCACTTTTTTCTTAAGTGATTCTGAAAAAGTACTTAGGTCAATTTAATAAAACGGCAATTTGTACTTCAACATTCAATAAATATATTAATTACAGACTAATGTGAGCTATTGCCTGTTCTATTTAAATGCACAGTGGTTCACTCTGTGTGGTGGCCTGTGCAGGAGGTAAATAGACAGTGTTTATTTGCTAAAGAACTCAGTTCACTCTCCTGCAATGATCCACAGCTCTGGAGGTGTATGACACATCACAACAGCTTTAAAAAACAGCACATTTAAAAGTTTTTAATACCCTGATAAATCTCTCTGACAAGCTTTAAATGGAGTTTCGCCCACATGTCAGCTGACATTTACACAGCTATGTAACTGCAGCAAAATCATTTAATAAATGGAGGAGGGGGTATCCCAGCAGACTTGAATGCCTCCTCAGGGTTCCAGAGACTGAGTAGTGCTTCAGGATGAGCTTAGTCTGCAATTTATCTAGGCAGGACTTCAACTAATGCAGCCTCCAACTGTGGCAGTCCTTTCGTCTCACTTAAAACCCTGCCTTCCATTGATGGCCATTTCTGCAGTGGAATTTTTTCTGTTGATCTGACAGCATTTGGTAGAGTTTGGAAATGCAGTATGTGCAATGGTGGAATTCAAAGCAACTAGGGATGGGCATCAATTTTCGATTATCGATGACTGATTGTTAAGGCTTTTGATCGATCACAAATAATTTTGATCGATAGTCGCAGTGTTTCCCCTACAATGCCTGGCATAGGTCCGTCGAGTCGCCGTGCCAACAACACCCTTCCGGCCGGCAAGCACGGCGGCTCGACGGGCCTACGAGACCCCCGCCGGACCTATGCCAGGCAAAAAATCAGGAACAGACGGAGGCTCTCATCACTCTCCAAAGCCTCGGCAGCTTCCCTTGAGGCCTCTGAAAACACTACGCCGTTGAAAGACGGACGTTTTGCTGAAAACTGAAGCCTGTAAGTCTCGCTGGCAACGGTAAACACCCAGGGGTGAACTGCGCATGCGCGCCATTCTTCCTCTTTGGCCTGGGGGGTTGAAGCTCAAAACTGGGGCAGCTGCGCTCTCTTGCAGTGACAGTCTGCACTGCACTCTTCTGTTTTCTCCCTTTTGAAATACTCGCTTATGAATTAATCGATAATTGATTGTTAATTTTTTTGATGATCGAATAATGAATTTTGATCGTTTGCCCATCCCTAAAAGCAACTATTTCTTAATTTTGATAAAGTAATTACAAAGAGATGACACATAATGTATACTGAACAAAATTTACCAAAAAACGTCTGTTTTTGCTTCAGTTTTTCATGTGTTGAAATAAAGATCTAATATCTTTTCTATGCACACAAAAGACTTTAGTTCTTTCAAATATTGTTCACATATTTGTTTAAATCTGTTTTAATGAACATTTTGCAAACATAATCCATCCACTTGACAGGTGTGGCATATCAAGATGCTGGTTAAACAGCATGTTTACTACACGAGTGTGCCTTGGGGTGATGACAATAAAAGATCACTCTGAAATGTGCAGCTTTATCACACAACACAATGTAACAGATGTTGAAGGAGTTTTAAAGGAGCGTGCCATTGACATGCTGATGGCAAGACTGTCCACCGGAGCTGTTGCCTGTAAACTGAATGTTCATTTCACTACCACAAGCTGTCTCTAGTGTCATTTCCTAGAATTTGGCAGTACGTCCTACCGGCATCACAACCATAGACCATGTGTAATCACACCACCCCGGGATCTCCACATCTGGCTTCTTCACCTGCAAGACTGTCTGAGACCAGCCACTGAGATGAGCCTTCCTAAGACGGACGGTTTCAGACATACATTCTTTGGTTGTGCAAACCAGCTGTTGCATCAGCTGTAAGAGTGGCTGGTCTCAGATGATCCTGAAGGTGGAGAAGATGGCTGTGGAGGTCCTGGTTGCACGTGGTCTATGGTTCTGAGGATGGTTGGATGTACTGCCAAAATCACAGAAACAACACTGAAGACTGCTTGACTGAAAATTCAGTTTACAGGTGCTAGCTCTGGTGGACAGTCCTGCAGTCAGCATGCCAATGGCACACTTCCCCGAAACTTGCAACATCTGTGGCATTGTGTATTGTGACAAAACTGCACATTTTAGAGTGACCCTTTATTGTGACCATCTCAAGGCACACCTGTGTGATAATGATGCCATTTAATCAGCATCTTAATATGCCACACCTGGATTATGTTTGCAAAGTGCTCACTGACACAAATCTAAACAAAGTTGTGAACAAAATTTGAGAGAAGCAAGCTTTTAGTATGCATAGACAAAGTATTCCATCTTTTATTTCAACTCGTGAGAAATGGGAGCAAAGACAAAATGTTGTGTTCACATTTTTGTTCACTGTAGATTATGATTTCAATACAGTCACACTATTTGCATGTAATTTAAAACATGGTTTGGTTCTATAATACCATTTTAATTGATCAATTCTAATAAACCAATGACTTAACGTAAGTGATGATCATGATAATCAGTATTACTCTGTATTTAAGACTTGGAAAATCAACTGAGAAAGACCCTCATTTTCAATAATGCCAAGCATGAACGAAAGACATTAAAAAAATGCTTTTAAAAAATAATTAAACCTAAAATAGGGTAAAATAAACAGATAACCAATACAAAAACAAGCTAAAATAGAAATTGAAATCATAAGAAAGAGCAAACAATAATAACAATATATAATTGCTATAAGTTAATATCGAGGATAATAACCATGCTATGGAGTAGATATATAGTTAAAAGCATTTACAATCAATTAAAACAAGATCGGAAAAAGGCATTTGAACAGCTGTAATGCCAGCAGAGAATCTTAGTTTTGGGTCTTTTACAGATTTTTCCATGTACAACATGCACTGTAAGAGATTTCCTTTTTTCCTAGCTCAGTTCTGATAAAAGGAATGTGGAGCAACAACCTATTCTGTGATTGAGGACCACGATTATGTGAGTTCAGAGTTAAAAGGGAGGAAATATAGGGTGGAAGCATCTGTATCATAGCTATGGATGAAAAAAAAACAAAGCTGGCCTCGCCTCACAGCCAAATGTGGCAGGTCGCGCATGTATTTATATATTAGCATAAAATACTAGCGAACAACAGTTTACATTTAAAACAAACCTAGACAAAACTAGGGCTTCCCCTTGAAAGCTGAAGATTCAAATCCTTAGTCTGAGACCCCCGAGTCCACTGACATTACTTCAAGTTGAGCAGTTATTTTTGTTTTTGTTTGCTAGTCAGTGTGCTGTGCAGTGTACTTCTGGGGACATTTTGGTTCCCAGACTTTGCTGCAAAGTGAGCACGCTTGACTTTTATGCTACTCTTTGGTACGGACAGCTGTAGACATGATGCAGTGGCACACAGGAGGAGAAACTTTGCACTGTGAGGCTCTGAAAAACATTATCTTCTCTCTTCTTCTTGGAAATGGTGAATTTAGGGTTCACAGATAGTTAATATGACAGTCTTTGGCCTTTAGCTTGCTTACTATATTACACGAATGCGCTGTCACACTGAAGGTCACGTTGAAACCCGTTCAAACTTTAAAACTTTATTAAAAATTAAGAATCATCTAATATTCGTATTAAACGGCTGAATCTGATTCGTAATTCTGAGTCAGCCCTAGACAAAACCCACATCAAATCCTAGAGACAATCCCCCATCTGCCTCATGTTCCTGCTTTTGTCTCAATAGAAGGTGTGGGAGTTTTATGTTTAAACCATACATCCCATCATTGTCGCAATCAGCTACATCAAACATTAGATTTAAAGCACTACTTAAGCTGAAGGGGACAACAGTTTTTCTGGCGTATGCTGCTCCTCTTTGTAATTAGGCTTGTCTAGATCTTGAAGGGTCTTCAGTTGATGTTTAAATGAAGGAAAGTCTGTAATTTTACTTAATTAGAGACAAAGCAAGCATTAGGAGGATCATTTATCTCTCACTGTCTCATTTTCCTAAAATGACACACCACAGTCAACAACCAAGATTAAGCACCAACTCATCTTTATTATTTTCCCTTTGTCTTGAGTTCTTTCTTAATCATGTCTGCTGGCATCAGTGAGCACACACAACGCTTTGGTGCTCATTATACTTGACATGTCTTGACACTGCCTCTGATGGTTCTTTCTTTTCTTAACTTTTTTTTTTCCTCTTCCGAGTTTTTAGGCAGGCGCCTGATCACCTCTCTGATCTGGTGTCTGTGTTTTCATTAGCTGACCGGTGCTTACAGAATGTAATAATGGCTACAACAAACAAGGCCAAATTATCGCTGTAATTAAGTTCTTGAGCAGCAAAGGGAGGGAGTGGGAGAAGAGGGTGGTGGATGATTTGGCCACAAATCTTGTCTGCTCTGCTGGAGGTGAGCTGCATGTTTGTATGTATTCCAAGTAAGAATGAGCGCTGCAGTCTAGTTTCTTCCTCCTCCTCCTCCTCCTCCTCATTATTCTTCTTCTGCTTTCATTTTTGCATCTCTACCCCACTGTCTCTTTTTTCTCCTTTCCCATCTTCTGTTATACTTCTGTTATTTTACTGTTCTCTTATCTGCTTTCCATCTCTTCCCTTTGTCCTCTCAAACTCACATTTTTCTCCCTCTTTCCTACTTGCTGTTTTACTGTTGCTCCATGCACTCTTTTACCTCTCTCCCATGTGTGTCATTCCCTCTCCTCTGTTACCATCCAACAACTCTGTCCAGATTTCAGCGAGGCACTGGGTTCCAAAATACAGTATTTACCAGGACAAACACAAAATCAATACCCACCCAACGCAAACACAGCACACAGGCAGTTCGGCAGATCTGCCAATGACGCTGGCTCACGCCCTGCAGCTGAGCTCAATGCTTACAGAGCTGACAAAAGAATGGTATCTTTGATCGTTTAGGGGCTGCAGAAACCAAAGAAGTTTGCAAAGAAGTAACATTTGGGGAAAATGTTAAAAATTTTGTGCAAACAACTGTGGTCCAGGGAAGGTCCAACAGGAAGACAGATTCGCCAAATGTTAAGGGATAATTTGACATTTTGAGAAACGCGCTTGTTTGATGTCTTGCCCAAAGGTGCATTAGAAGATTGATACATGAACATGTCTATACACTAAATATGCAGCTGCTTACCTTACCCTTTAGCTTAGACCAGTTGCCAAGCAACCAGTGGACACTACAAAAAGTTACTGGTCCTGACCAAGAAATAGTCCATGACATGACACCAAAACACTGTTATTTATACTTCGGAAAAAGCCAGATGTAATGTATTAATTAGTGAGCTTTAGAGGGGCTGCTAGGTGGATCTTGTTTCCTTTGGACACAACCAGGCTAGCTCTTTCTCTTCCTCTGTTTCCAGTTTTTATGCTAAGCTAAGCTAACCACTCTTGGTTCCAGCTACATATTGACCATAGAGACATGAGAGTGATATTAATCTTCTCATCTTATAGACCCTTTTACTATTAGTAAACAATAGGATGTTTTTTGGTGGGCGGGGCTTAGCTAGAGGCAAAACAATTCTCCACAGACATTAACTAGCGCTAGCTGGCAAGTTCTGTTGGCTTGTTTTAGACAATGGAAGAAGATGATGCGAGTGGTGCATTCAGAAAAACTCATTCCGAGTACTGGAGCGCACTCTGGCAATAACTGGATCGTTCATAAATTCTGAGAGCTGTTGCAATGTACCGTTCGATCATTCAGAGCACCACACTCAGAGTGGCAGAGTGCAATCTCTGCACTCTGTCTGGGGAGACGTAGCAGCAGAGCTAACCTTAGTTAATTCTTATAGAAATATAACGCTCCATTTCTTTGACCAGCATGGCTCTCATTTTAGTGTAGAGCGTCAGACTGAATGAGTGAAAGAGTGAAAGAAAGAGTGTTACTTGAAAAAGTAAACACTGAACAACGGGACCAGACTGGCTATCTGGACCAGACCTGTATGCTCTCACTCAGTGGATGAATGAGTTGACAAGACTGTTGACGGTGGGATGGTTGAAAATTATGCCAGTCTTACACAGGAGAACACTTGAACGATTTCCTCCTATTGTTTTGCTATCGAAGCTAACATAAGCTAATCCGCTATAAAGTTAGCATTACAAAGAAAACCAACACTCCTCTTAGTACCGCCCCAATTTCTGACTAGGTCCACATGATAACCCTTTTTGATTTTTGATGATCACCTCCGTCCAGTCCTTTTGTCTTCTCATTTTACCATAGTTGTAGCTGGCAGTTGGTATTCGATAAAATATCGTTTTGAGCCATGATTCCTTCTATTCTGGCACCCAATAACACAACAAGATGGCTACAGCCCTATGGTGGTGAGTTGTGTTTTGCCACCAGCTAATAACATAATGTCATTGTGACATCAGCCCTAAAATGGTCTATTCTCAGCAAGAAAGGGAAGCGTTTTTATAACAGTAAACTTCAGAACTACAAGCCTCATTTGAATGCTCACTCCTGCCTGCCCGGAAGTGTCTTCTAAGATGACCACTGAAATGGGTTTTCTGTTTTTGCACTTGAGCCTACAGGGTATTAAACCCACAAACCTTAACAACATGCTTAGACAATTCAAACCAACAGCCTGTTTACTCTCTTCAAACAGCACTCTCTTTCCCCTTTTCTGTAAAATTTAATTCAAGCCCCCTCGGTACCCTCTCTGTTCCTCTGAATGCAACAGTCAATACTTCGTTGATACTGCAGCTCAAGCATTGTGCAGCCAGAACATCCGTAGGGGCCCGCAGCGAATAAAATGTGCCTGTTTAGTGTTTCTCCAGCTGGGCTGATCTGAAGCGACAGAAATTTAACCAACAGCCAGAGTATCTCTCAGGAGACAAGAGGCTTCAGATGTCGGCAGCACCACCATTGCTGCAGCTGTTAAAATTATCTGGATGAAGAATGGCGCTAATCTACTACCCTTCATGGGGACTTCACACCGAATTGGGGACATAAAAGGAAATAACATGCGTTCCTCTTCTGACAGAGGGAGGAATGATGGAGGAGGACGACACGGAGAGGGAGGTGAAAAGGGTAAAAATTGAGGGAGGCAGATGAGGAAAGAGGACAAGCATAATAGCGTGATCACGCCTGCCGTTCCCAAAAAAGCCAATCTGATTTCCCCAATCACTACATTGTTAGTGTTCCACCTGACATGTGCACGGCACATGCTGGCAAACACAGACACACACAAATCTCTCAGTAGCAAGTACAAGATGCAGAAGTTTTCAAACACTCTCTCCTGGGAAACCACGTCAACTAAATCACTTTTTTCATTATCACCTAAAACTGATTTTGCAGTCTCGTGTGCAGGCTGATGTAGCAGAATCTCCACTGTAACTAGGACACAAAGCTAAAGCCTGAACTCAATTCTGCTCTGTAACCTCGACAATAACAGGAGTGTGCTCACACACGCACATCACACAGAGTGCATCATTTTTCATAATTATGCAGGAGATGCCTTATAAACCTTGTCATATTATTCACTGTGACTCTTTACATTCCTTGGGCTAAACAATGTGGTTGTATAGCTGATTATAACAGCGCGCTGTCACGGTTCATCGCTTTGTCAAGGTGCGGCATATTTCCTCACAAATAAAACTCCAACTGAAACTGAGAACGATTTGACAGCAAATCTTAGCCACAAACATCAATAAATGCCAGGCATCACATATTTATGAATAATGTTTCATCTCACTAAACTCTGGAGCTATATGGTGTATTATTGCAAAATGTCATCTTGCTTTTCAATAGCTCATCAGACTGAATGGGGGGAAGTGTGCCATCATGTATGCTTTCAATGGCTTTCTCCCAGCAGACTGCAGATCTCCCTCTGTCTCTCTCTCTCTCCGGCTGGCTGACATTTAGACTGGAGTGAAGACAGAGGGAAGAGAGGAAGTCAAAGAAAGGATTCTCCCCTGAAAAGGGACAGAAAGAGTCTCCTCTAGCCTCCAAAGGCGTGACCAGGTCAACCCCCATCTCAAATCAAAATGGTTGAAGCTGCTCTGTCATCCATATAGGAGGGCAGCCCTGGCCATAGGGGAGGAAGGGTTTTTTGTCATGTAGGCAAGAAACCCTGAAAATGGACTCTGCATACTCAATTCTTTGGGTGCTTGGACGTGGTGGTTTGGAACATGGTTAATATTGTGAAACTGTCGTGGTTAGGTTTAGGGAACAAAACTACTTGGTTAGGTTTAGAGAAAAAGATCATGTTTTAGGTTGAAATAAGCGACAACTGTGCGAGACAACTATATGTAAATTGCGTAACATTACAGTAAAAGAACACTGACTTTTAGTTTTACACAGGACACGAACTGTGGTCTTCTGGATGATAGTCCCGTTTTGTCTGACCTTCCCATCACTCACTTGTTCTGATTGTCTATTATTGCCACAAATGGCTTTACACTGGACTTACCAGAAGACCTTAAAAGGTGCCTTTGGCATCGATATGACACACCAAGGGGCATGACAAAGTGTCAATATTTGATGTGCATGGAATGAGAACAGGCTGCTTTTTCAAATCGTAAAGCAATAATGCTATCACAAAGTTCAATAGACATTTTTCCCCATTAATCTCAGTATAAGGCAGAAACCTTTTGAGACTAAATTTAGTTTTTCATTATTTTCTTTCTGTTATTCTTGATTGATCACAGACATGTTGCAACCAACAGAAATAAGATGGTTCCACATTTGTGATAGCTAACAAACAAGTTTAGGGAAGAAGGTCACAGCTAAATATCTAACTAAAATGATTGGAGTCTCTGTCTGTCTGTATGTCCTTTGAGTTTCTCAACAACCTTTCATCAAATCGACTTCAAACTTGACAGGTGTATTGCTGAGGTTTCAAACAAGTGCAGTGTCAAGTGCAAGCTCTTGAGATCTAGGAGACATATCTACAAGTAGAGTGTTACTACTGCCAGAAGTGCCCACTGTGTAGTGTTTTGAGAGGGGATCACTATTAACTGTTACACCGCCAGTTGGCATGGCAGGTATAGCTTGCTCTCCATCCCTTGCTACAGTACATTCAAGAACATGCAAGAGAGGCCAGAGATGTTACAGTGTATCAGAGTCAAACATTTCAAGCATCAGCAATGTACCTGTGTTTGACAGGTAACAGCTGGGCTTTGACTTTATCGAGGCTACAAAATGTTTATGTGAGTTTTTGCACCCAAATGACGTGCACACTCTAGTATTGCTGTGGGACGCAACTATATCATGGCAGGTGTATTGCTCAGGACCCAAAGAAGCGCATTGTTGAGTGTGAAGTTGTTTGGATGAGTAGTTCTAAAAAAAGCTGAAAGTAGCAATCAAGCCATGAGCTCCTCCTAAACAGGCACATTTTGAACAGGCACTGCACTAATTATGAAAATGCACCTGAAAAATACCATGAATGCATTTTTTTAGAAGACCATATGGGTGGCTGATGCATTATTACCCTAAACACCCTTGGTGAATTCAATACTCCTTGCTGTAAGGAATTAAAAACTTGCTGTACTTGGATTCAGATCGTAACTGCTGCTTATAAAAAATGTGTGCTGCACTCAATCCATATTTACACACTCATTTATAGGAATTCTCTTCTGTAAAAGGTGACACTAAAAAACACAACCTGGAGATAATACTTTGATTAACATACAGACAATATGCAGGGACATGTTGCACGTTAAATGGTTTGAAAACTGACAGACACTGAATAAATCCTTGAGATTTGCTTTTTAAATCTTTCAGATGTTTTTTAGAAAAACCCACAGTGGGTCAGAGTGAAAACAAGATACTTGCCTCCCACAGGCATAAACAAGGAAAAGGCAGAGGGAGGAAGCAAGAAAAAGACGGACAGGGAGAAAGCTTCAAGGTCTGAACATTTACTAATGTAATCGCTATACAAGTGGATATTTATCAGTTAAAGAAAGAGAGAGACAGAATTAAAAAAAACAAAAACAGCTTTATGGATGCAGGCAGGCCTCTAGGGAGAGACGACATAAACACCCAACTTGTACAATCTGAGGATAATTCATGTTAGCACTCCCGAGGACAGTAAAACTGCAATGCTGGCCAGCAGGCTTAAGCCCCAAACGTTACATAAAAATGCAAATGCTGCAGTTATGTTCTGGTTACAGAACACAAAGCATCTCCCTTGATGACGATGTAAAAGTTTAGACTTCAGTAAGATAATATCTGAATTTTCACAACACTCATGCAAAGACATAACGGGCTCTATCTTACACACAGCGCAAATCGCCGCACAATGCAGCGCAACTGTTATTGCTAGTTTCACACCAGCGCAGTTGTCATTTTCATGGCCAGCATCCACATTGTATAAGTTGCAAATGTACCATCTGTGCACCAATGGGTGTGCAGGTCTTTGAGATTGCACCATTGACCAAAAACAGCCTGGTCTAAAGTCAAAATGGTGCATATTTTCCTGCTATTTACAGGGCGCTTTATTCAGACAGTAAGAAGCGCCCACATAGGTGGGTTCATACAGCGGCACCTTGACTATTTAAGGGACTACATACAACTCCTTTACCCCTTGCGCCTTACTTTGCACCCGATTATTTGCTGTTTATCCAGCAACACTGAAGTCAGACACACCTTAAATGCACTTGCGCCCTGTACTTTAGACCACACACTATAGATCGTTTAAATAGGGCCCAATGTCTCCTCCAATTGACAGATAACGCTGTATAAAGAGCGTGTGTTGCGTACATGTTGCAAGGCAGTATTGGCATCAGAGCAGTGCACTGCAGTAACAGGCTTTTGGCCTACAAAGGTTTCCAACGGTGTTGGGTCTCTCTTCCCATAGCCTCTCGTTCTTTCTTCCCTTCCATCCATCTTTCTGCCTCACTGCATGCTGTCTCCCTCCTTTCCACGCCCCCCCCCCCATCTTCCTCTTATGCTTCACTCTTCACCCTCCTCTGCTTCACTCCCATCTTCTATCTCTCCACGTCCTCCCTCCATCCCTCTCTCCCCAGCCAAGAGGCATCCAGCTTCTCATAACTCTTCATTAGAGCCTTCCCAGGGACCCCGCGGCTGCATCGTGTAACAGAGCAAAGTCCGACTGCAACCAGAGAGAGAGAACTGAGCCCAAGAGACAATTAGCTCAGCCTGGAAAATAACATCATACTCCAGTCCACAGTCTCTCTGTGTGTGGGTGCCGGCAGGATGGCTGAAGCTGGCTTTGATTAGGGCCCCGTATAGAAAACGTGCTCGAACATCGAAGCGCCTGTGGCATTAAATGGCATAGAATCAGCATAAGAATATATACGTATGGGTAATTCTGTGTGTTCACAGTAGGAACTTTTTGAACACAACTAAGCTGTCAACCCATTACACATGTACAATGATGCACACAAAGCTGATGTAACACCCAGGGTAATAACAACGTGAGTTTATCTGGTTGTCTTGTCAGAATTGACATATTTATACAATTACATTGATTTGACAATTAGAAATTAATGTACGGCAAAGGAATATGGTTGAATTTTTAAATATGAGTCTATCCTGGCAGTCAGGTCATAAAACTTTGTCAATGCAAGATGTCGTTTTTGGGCAGATAAACATGGCATTTAGCATGGTGAATAACTGCATGTACAAATGATGTTTTGTTCTGCTCTTCTACGATCTAAAACACAAGGAGACAGCAAAAACTTCCAATTAAGACAAGTTTAAAGCGTCTAGACTGACAGCAGATTCTCCCCCTTTATATTGCTTCATATTAGCAGGACATGTCATATGAGTATGACATATGAGGGCATGTCAGTGACCCAACAACAAGGCTCTGACCGAAGAGACACAGGCAGACAAATAATTCTCTGTCACTTTGACGAAACTTGGTCTGTGTGTATGTGTGTGTGTGTGTGTGTGTGTGTGTGTGTGTTAGGTGTGATACGAAGCATCAGGTGTCCTGAAGGGTAATTCCACTGATAGAAATACAAGGATGAGGGAAATTCCACTGCACTTGAAAACTCCTTCAGACACAACCACACGCACATAAAATCTGATTAGTTTATCATTTTCAGAATGCAGATACCACCCTCGTAGGGTTTTCCCTCCCTGCAGTAATAAGGGCCTCTTTTGTCATCAAAGCTTATATGTGATTGAGTCTGTCATTAATACTATACCAAGGTCATGGTTTTACTCTCATCCTTATCTGTGTCCACACATCCTCTCATTCCGCTGGTTTCATACGCCCCGGCATGTCTCTCTGCCAGCAGCTTTATTGTATAGGCGCCACATGAACGGGTCTACCAAACCTGTCCAGGCGACATCTGAATTGGAAGGGTTATTATGCAGAAGTAGAGAGTACAGCACTGTGGAAATATATCCAGCGTGTTGCCCTGAAACTGTAATTTCTTTGCAAATATATTCACTTAATAGCATTTCACTTACTCTGGCTTACACTCTGGCTTCTGACTGGGCTGTTTTTTTATTTCCTCGTGGAAGCTGTATGACTGTTAGGTTAAATGCCTGCCTCCTTTACCAATATTAATAAAAAGTCTGATCCAAACAGTGTCTGTCGCTTTGTTGGACTTTTTTCTTGTTAAGCGTAGAAGTCAGTGCATAAAAATAAATTCAATTAAAGTTATTTTTGAAACCCATCTCCACTGAAGCTATGAGTGGAATTGCTGAGCATAAACAAAGCATTGTGCAATATACAGAGCAGTTGGCTAACAATAGTGACCTTCATAAAAAAAGGAAAAAAAGGAATCCGACTAAAAGGAGAGGATATGAATACTGCGATTAGATTTACAGACTACAGAGCTCTACAAGCTGCTCTGCTCTGCTACTACAAAGATTCTCCTGTCACATCCTTCTTAAACAACAGCAAAGACTGTGGCTGCTTTGTGCTGCCGCCTAATGCCAGCTAATGGCTAGGAAGGTTATAAGCCACTAATTATTTGTGGCATACCTGTGTATGGGAGCCAGCAGCATTGTTGAGAGCACATTTGCATTTGCTGAGAGGTGATTTCTGGTGCTGCTGATTGCAACTCCCTAAAGGAGATTTTTAAAAAGATGGTGATAGGTACACTTTTTTAAAGTCTAATGATCCAAAAATCAGTCCCTGAATACAAGTGAGTGCACAGACATAAAAGCGAAACAGAACAAAATAATCACAACACACTCTTACACTTTGATACTTCTAATCTGTCCACATCATCTCCTGTACTGTGTTTGACAGCTGAGAGGAGAAAAAATCGGAATTGCTTTTGTGAGCAGTAAAAAGTGAGACTTTTACATCTGCATCAACAGACAAGCTCCTTCTAGTGCTGTTTATTTTGTCTTTCTACTAAGTCTCTAGCCTCAGAAATCTACAGTACAATCCACAGCAGTGTGATTTTACAAACTGTCAAATCACACTTGTTGTTTCCTTGGTTCTGCTAATCCTCCAATGTGTTAAAATGCACATCAGTAATTAATATCTGCAAAGGCATAGAGAAAGTTAAAAGCACTAAAGAAAGCAACTGCACAGTTAGCAGCAAGGATTATATAGTATTTAGGAAAAACAAGCTGTGTTAAAATGCTCTTAACTAAGGCATTTAGCTCACAACATTTCTCTTCTATAACCTTTAGTGCTAGTTTAATGTTCCTGCATGCTGGTAAAATTCATTGACTATTTTTATCAACTAATAAAGCATTTGTGTATCTGATGTTTTTCCTCATCTAAAGCTGTATGCATGTTGTCTCTTGGACAATCAATCTTAGAGAAACAAGGTCTCGCTTACAGTCTGTGCCTCATAAGCCTAAATGGCTGCACAACCAAAATGTCACAGAGACAATGTTTATAAAGGTGCTCCACCCGGACAAACCTTTGTCTTACCTTTTTTTTTTTAATCTATACCATTATGACCTGCTAAAATAACTGGAACTCCATCATTTGAGGCTATGAATATTCTGATATACAGTAAAAATAAACACATCTACAGTCACTGTGAAAATATGAACACAAGAGCAACACAACAGTATGCACCAAAACATATTCAATATTAAACACATAAGCACACCTAAAGTATCCGCACACAAGCATCAAATTCACACAAGCATGGACACACGCCCACACACAGAGCAATCAGTGGTGCCAAGACAGACATCTCACTCCTGCTGACATCCCCCCACAAGACTGAAGACGTCTCTTCCTCGCTGTCACACTGTCAAACCGTCAAGAAGAGACAGAGGAAGACGGACAGGCAGGACGAGAGAAAATCAAGTGTGTTACATAGAGTGGGAGAGAAATGCAAAGACTTCTTCCTGAGATAAAAATGACAGGCCCAACAACAGTCTGTGATTTTCACTGGGCAGTGAAGTCATGCTTTCCGTTTGATGTTGTGATGCTTAACAGGGACGCACTGGAACAACAGCTGGCCTCACAGTCCCAGCACAAACTGCAGAGAGTGGAGCAGTCCTGATGAAACTAAGCCGGCAACTTTGTATCTCAAGAGGATGGGAAGTAGTTTGCATGACAACACTGATAAAGACCAGTGACTTTGTTAACCAGTAACTGTCTTTGTCTGTTCAGATCTGTGTCTGAACCAATTAGAAATCACACATCTATAATAAGCAGAAAAATTAACTCACATGTCTACTCTAGCTGTGTCTGAAATCGCTCCCTTGGTCATACATTCACCACTTCCAATTTATAGACACTCAGTAGTTAGTGAAATGTCAGATCCTTATATTTTTGACATTACAGACAGATATTGAGTAACAGGGCAATCAATATTTTTCACATTCATAAAATGTGACATACTGCATTGAATTAATAGTAGTTATCGTTATACTACATATTTTTGTTGCATTGTGAGAATAGTTTGAGTGGACAATATAATGCACAAAATTCACACTCAAATTCAAACACTTGCATAAATGATGGAGGGTAACGATCATAGGTGGGGGACTCAAGTCACATGATTTGACCTTAGTTGCAAATGTGAGGACTTGAGACTTGCTTGACTGACACTGATGTAAGACCTGACTTTGACTTTGATTTTGTATTCATGACTTAAGACTTGACTTAGACTTGAGACAGCGGACTCAAAAGGACTTGACTTTTTTATTTTTCCAGATACTTAGAAATTACATTTTATGTTTAAAACATGATTGGCTGATTTCTAGTGCAATAAGCACAAACCTGAAGACCCACTGGGATGCAGCACACCCACAGAAGCCAATGCACAAGGCGGCTAGCACACAAGGCAGCTATCAAGGAGGGGGCTAGTCCATAAATACAAAAATCTGGAGTCGAGGATTATGTCAGTGGTTAGACCAGGACAGTAGAATGCAAGGTCTACAAATCATTGACACAACGGGAACTGCCCATTGGTCCAACAGCCCATTGTTCCGACCATATTAAACCCATTGTTCCGAAGTCCTGTTGTTCCGAAATCATCATGATGCCCTGTGGTTAAGGTCTGGTTAGGTTTAGGTACAAAAACCACTTGGTTAGGGTCAGGAAAAGATCATGGTGTGGGTTAAAATGAAAAAGAAAGTGACGAACACATAAGCCGTGAGCCTGCTTCGCCTCAAGCCTTTCCCAGCTGACCCAGAGCCGGTCGCGGCGCACCATCAAGGCAGAAATACGGCCGCCGGGAGCCGTTCAGCACCGCGGACCGTCGGACTAATGGGATGTCGGACCAATGGGCTGTCGGACCAATGACATGGACCCGACACAACCACCACAACGACAAACTTCTTCCGTCACTACAAAAACTAGTCTCGTGTGACCAGCCTCCCTTACTTCAGAATGGGAGTCTGGGGACATTTGTCTTTCGTTTTGTAATAGAAATGGGCGGGGATATCCAGACCACGTGACAGCATTGCCATAGGTACGGCACGTGTGTTACATGTAACAGAGACGTACCAGAAACACAGAGCAGGTTACCGGTGCATAGTACTGTGATGTAGATTCGTAATGTAGTCATTCATGGCTCAGGCTACTACACTAAAGAAACGTGTGGATATTTGTCGGGTTTGTTTGGAGTCGTACGTACAACAATTCGGGGAACAGCAATTCCGGTGTAGGCGGGTGTAAGGCAAAGCTAATCAGCCGTTGTTCAAGGAAGTACGGAAGTACACGGATTTGGATCCAATCACATCACTGCCCCTGGGAGCCAACGTTAGTTCTATTACAACTTTCTTATGGGAATGTCCACATACGACAGAGTCAGCCAGTGTGCTGACGTCATCGGCGTCTGTGTAAGAGACTATACAAAACCCACAAAGGAAAGTACATGAATGTGTGTTTTTAGCTAACTTATTAGCTTATTGGCTGGTCAAACATCAGCTGGGAGACCAAAGTTAAGTTTAAGCTATGTTATACTTTTTTTATTATGATTTCAGAGACCCACTCCTCTCTTGCTGTTGATTGCTTCAAAATGTCAAATATCAGTGAGATACATATGGTTTAAGCAGGCTGTTTTTATTAATGTTAAAAATTAAACTCATGACCACTCTGTATAATGTGAAAACAGAGGTAGATCATCATAATCAGATCATTTCATATGACTTGACTTCTCTTGCTTGACAGTAGCACAAACTAGACTTGACATGTTTGATTCTCACCACAGGAACTTGGGAATTGCTTTAGACTTGAAGGTTAAGACCTGAGACTTGAACATGTGTGACTTACTCCCATCTCTGGTAACTAAAGTACACTATATAGTAAATGACATAGCCCCTTTCTGTTTATTTAGATTTGTTCCCTCTCTGCTTCCAACTCAATTTGCTGACTCACTTAAACCAATCAGATTTTGCTTCGACCTCATTAGCCAATCATCTTGTTGTGGTTCAAATCAGTTCCCTTCGATGTTGCTTTCGGCTGTCAGTAATAAAACCCACCTCCACCCCTTCCCCTACTGCTTTTTATTGGAACCAGCTGTTCAAAGGATCCATCCAATGAGATCATCACAAATCCCGCTCCAGATCACATCCATCTAGATCTTCAACTAGGCTTAATGTTCTTCAACTGTTAACCACCAGCACTGTCTGGACTTCATTGCGGCAGATATTCCTGCACGGCTCATGGTGCGATTATCTGTAAAAGTGATGATGTCACAATGGCGTATGGTCGCCAGGCTCCCCACATATCTCAACTTTTCTTTTTGTTCTGTCTCTCATGTTTGAAATGCTATGCCCCTGAATTCAAATGAAACCAAAAAAAATTCAGAGTTAAAGAGTTGGATGAGGAGGATATCAGCAGATGGATGCTCCAACAAGTAAACATTAGATCAGTGCTTGCTTTGAGCTCCCCACCTGTTTTGTCTGATACATATTCAGAAAGAAACACAAAACTCCACACATCCACGTTTTAAGACTACACAGATAAGCCAAGGTTACTGACATGAAAAGGAAAAGAAAAATAGCTGTATGAGTTGACATATAAACTAATCAACCCTGACAAGTGTTGATTTTGTTAAGTAAGAAAATAGGAAACAGATAAACAAAGCAATGGAGACGGAACAAAATTGCTTTGCACTGCTCAAACAGTGCTACTACCTCCTCTCCAGACTCCACACCACACATGACCGACCAAGGGAAATTTCAGTTAATTTAATGTATTGGTGGGTAGAGTGTTTTCTGTTCTCTGGTTCAGATGCTAAAGACTTGGGGATATCACTGTCAACCCCACTTTACTTCTCTGTCTTTAAACAGTAGGTGTAGAATTACAGATTCTAACAAAGAGAACAAAACCAAGATCAGAAAGTCAAAGAGGAAATGTGCTTCGTGTAAATACAGTCTGACACACTGCATGGAGAGCAGATCAAAAAATCCCCTGCTCAGGTAATTATTTTGCACTGCCACAGTTAGCTCAGGGAACAAGGCTGATATGTTAATCAGAGCACTATTTGTAGTTGACGCAGGAAACCATCCATTAATACATCATGTCTAAAATGTAAATTCCTTCTCTTTATATGTAACAAGAAATGTTATGTTTTAAACTAGAGAGGCTTTGATGCGTTCCTCACAAGGGGAACTTGGAAACTAGGGGGAATTAACATCACAGACCAAAACATGTCTGCCGTGCCATGTTGTTTTGGTGATAATTGATGGCTGCCTTAAATGAAGATGTTTGACTCCTTGTAGATGTAGATGTATAACACATACTGATGCCACTGACTTTTGTTAAAACTTCACCAAGAAAGAAAAAATCTAATATGTGTAAACACATAAAGACACAGCTAGCCACAGGTTTTTCCAAAAAGCTGTGCACCCACTACTTGTAAAAGTAAAAAAGAAACAGCACATTTGCCAATTTTTTTTTTGCATCCAATGAGGGCAGTCAAGCAATGGGTCAGATAATACTGATAAGCTGTTATTATGTTTACATAGTTACAAAAATATGTCACACAGTGTGGGAGAATAGCACACTGTGGGAGACTCTCCACAGACAGTTGATCTTTGCATCCTTACAGAGCTTAAAAACACTAATTACATATTTGGGCAATAAGCTATTATATTATTATTATTAAATATAATTGAATTCAAACTGCATTTTAATCACTGCTTTCCTGTGATGCAAAACGGGGCCTCCTGTGAAGCAAAATAACCTTTGGTTCATGGTGTTCGGCCACGTATGATTTTGCAGCATTCACACCCAAAATTACAGTGGACTGCAGTCAGTCGTCCGCAGCGTTTCTGAGGTGAGGTTGAGGCCCCCAGCAGTGCTTTTGCAGCCAGCAAGGGCAGTCTTAATGAATAGCGAGATACATGATAAATGTGGCCATATGGTGGAGCCGGCTGGCCAAGCCAGGGGTGCTAGCTAGCTCTGCTAAACACACACACACATCCTCATACCTCTCTCTTTTCACTCCTTAGCTAGAAAAGAAGAGTCATCAAACTCTGCACAGCTCCAGACAGCAGCAGGTAGGGGTTAATGACCTTCAGGTCCGTTGGAGAGATGGAGTGTTATGGCCCACTGTGAAATCATTGACGCACTTCCTGTCAAAAAGTTTCACAGAAGTTGGAGCAAGGACAGAAACTAACTGTGCATGAGCGAGACTGTCACTCAACAGCGGTGACTTTTTAATTACAAGCATTGTATGTGCCTCAGCGCATAAATGCAGGAAGTCTTCCTAATTTATATTTGCCTCTCTGGTGATTTGCTGTGTGTGCGTGTGTGTCTGTGTGTGTTTGTGGCTTAACCGAATCACAGCAGATGAAGCCATATGCTGTCTGTCATACTTTGTAGGCAGTCGTTTTCTTGTGTCCTCTCCTCTGTATACAATACTCCTCTCCCTCTTATTACTATTCAACACACATACTCCACATGCTCATATACTGTAGCTACAGAAACACACACACACACACACACACACACACACACACACACACACACACACACACACACACACGCATAATTACAAACTGGCCTACAGATATACACACACAAACTTTATGTGTACACACATGGACTCAAACACGCAATGAACAAGCCATTGTTCCCCTTTCACAGCAGATGCTATCTCTCTCTAATTGGCTCAGCAAAAACAAAGGAAGGGCCTTGGATGCCCTGCTGCAGCTATGCTCATTCAGTCTACAGGGATGCCCTCTGCTGTACCAACACATATGCAGGGGCCTTGGATATGGCTGACCTCTGTGCTGTCTAAAGAAGGCCAGTTCTTGATTACATGGCACAGTTTCAGGGTCTGTAATGAATCAGTAAGCAGGCGAGTGCACTTCACTTCAGAACAGTTTTGAAGTTCAATTTGAAAACACAATGTGGGTTGCCAAGAACGCTCTGACCAACGGAGGTCTCGCGAACTCCACATGCAAATAGTGCTCTGAGGCTAACCAACTCACACAAAGCTTACAGTGTGTGATGTGAATGTTTTGCCCTGGCCATTTTCTCATCAAGGCCAAAAAAAAAAGGCTAAAAAAAAAAAAGCAACTTATCTCAAAAGACAATTTATGCCATCATTCCTCCCAGTGCAGCTTGACACACAGTTGATAGGCAATAAGACATCAGGGCAATCCACGGCTGTCAAACATCCCCAGTGTTTTGAAACGCAGAGAGAGAAATACTGGAGTTATGTCTGCTGTAGGTGTAATTTGTGTTGGTGCAGTTTAGTTCAGCAGTGTGAAACAACTCTGAGACAGCCGTGTGATATATGGCTGTACTGCTGGCATCACTGATCCCAACTTTAACTGCAGCAGTGCAGTTGTAGTTGATGGGGTGTTATATTGCAGGGAAAGGGATCATAGAGGGTATGCTGTGACCCCACCATCCATACATGTCTCGCCGGTGATTAATAATAGGGGAATACGTTCTACTTTGCCAAGAGACAAAGGTGAGTTTATTCTGCATGTCTGTACTCCCTACTAATTTCATAATGTTCTAACTCAAGGTTTTACAAGGTAGTAAAAGACAATTCCATAAGAGTCCAACCTTCAGCCACTCTTCTTCTCTACCGTGAGTTTCATATGCCTTTGAATGTCTCATTGTCATCTATTATAATCATCTGAGTGCAAAATGCCCGGGTGCAAGGGCTGAGTAAAATAACAAAGAAATAGCATCCTCTTCTGGTTGAAAACGATCATGGCGTGCATCTGCTGTTGCTTCAAGTGTCTCGGTTCAATCAGCGTAGATATATGGGCAGCAGATGTTTATATCAAAAACAGGCATGAGGTGATCACCCAAACAAACCACAAGTGCAATCATAAACCAAAAGATAACACCCAATACAGCAGTGTCAATCTGTTAGAAGCTGCTGTGAAGAGGTTGCCGCTCCCAGCTTGAAGAGGGCCAAAGTCCTAAAATTGTCAAAAATGATAAAGACCCAAGCCACTGATTAATCATTTCCAAAGAACAGCGAGCGCTCTTGTTTTCCTGGTCCAGTCTATTCCCATCAACATCTAATTACATGGGCTGTGACATAAATAATTCATGCAGCACTTTAGGACAAAAACATGACAATCAACATAGTCAATCTCCAACTTCTGTCATTACTAATTCAGCATCTGCTGAATGCCTTTCTACCACTTTTCCTACCACTTGGCCTGATTACAAGATCCATGTGTTTGTGTGCACAGTGTGAGTGTGTATCTCCATATTATATGTCCAAACAATTAATTATCAAGCCCTTTCGCTATAAGGAGATTTCTTGCTATAGCTTTAAATGGTTACTAAATTAGATTCAAGCTGTCTTTGTGCTCTAGTAACTATCATAGCTTACAGCTAAATGTAAAACGAATTAGATTTTTCAAGTGACCATTATTTCTGTAATATGTTGTCATAGAGCTCATGCTTGCAAACACATCCCGAGTGCTCCAAACAAGCACTTAATTTGGGCACTGAACTAGCACATGCATAATAATGACCTTATTTGCATACATTATGTCAGTCTGTTTAGTATGTTAATGCTTGGTAAACTTCTGGGTTTAATCGTTCAGCAGACAGTCTAATTGGGAGTTTGTTAATTGGTTACATTGATGCTCTGACACTTGTTAATCTACTGGCAGGTCTCGTTTGTTCATTTCAGAACCAAACAGCCTACTTTCTCACGTCTAGGCAGGGCGTTTCATGGCGAGGAAAGACAGATTCATTTTTATATCATGGTCTCACCATCAAGGGGATTTATTTTACAATTTCTTCACTAGATTTTCATATTTAATTCTACGTTGACAAACTAATGGTGCTAAAACCCAGGCTATTCATGTGTGAAGTTAATAAAATGATGCAGACTGAGTGATTAAAATGGTACACATATACAGAAAAGGAATTTAAAGGGTAATACAGGGCTGATGAGAATATTGCTCTCACTGATACTGCATTTAGCTTCCCTTGACACAATCAGGTCAACGGCCATTTGCTATAATGTAATTTCGCTGCAGACTGCGCTTGAATTGAAATTTGAAGGATTATTGAGATAAAATTATTGTAAAAACAGAAAAGATGCTGCAAGTAATCAGTAGGAAAACTAATTTAACCAGTTATCTTTTATTCCTCTTTGGAGCTGATGCTACAGTATACAATATTTAGAAAACAAAATGTATCATCAGATACTGACAACTGATGTTAATGATGTCATGCAAGTGGTATTACAAGTTTAGAATTCAATTTTAAATTAATGCAAAATGTTTTTAAATGTTTCACCACCAAAATCAGCAGAGGAGTAAAGACACTGTTTGGAAAAACTCCTGCAAAGTGGAGTGAGGAAGAGTGGCACATTTAAGACACACTGCACTGTCATAATCATCCTCCAATGCAATGAACTTTATTTATGAGCTTTAAAGGTCTTGACTTCAGGTTATTCAATTATAAGACTTCTTATAGACCTTCAGGTACCGAAATATAGCACTGTCATTTGTATTTATTATACTGTTTTTCTTCGAGCCAACTGCACTAAAAAGCACGGAGGGCTGTGAAACTTTACTATAATAGGAGCACTGGAGGTGCTTTTAGGGAGCAAGATGATCTACAATAGGGAACAAACAGGAAGGACACTGAATAGTCCAACAGCTCTGTGTAATCAAAGAGAAAGCCATGTCCCCATCTAACCTACACGGTGTGCTGTTGTATACAGGATATTCAAGGTGTGCGTGACCCACAGTACAGTTAAAGGCAACAACGCTAAATGAAATAAAGGCATAAATGTGCAGAATGCCAGTGAGCTACTGTTCCATTTGCTTCGTGCTGCTGAAACGGCAAAATGTACTATGCTGGGTTGGACAAGACTAACAGGAGTGAAATAAATAATGCAAGGCATAACCATTAGCCTAAACAACAGCATTCTAACTTCTAACTATATAATATCCATCCTATATACTGTGGCGCTAACATAAACAACCCTTTGAGTCAACTGCATGGACATATTCAGAAATGGCTCAAACGTGCCAAAAATGGCAATTCAAAACTGTCAAACTATGTTCACAAGAATCAAAAATCTGAAGATAAGCAACAATGAACTAATAATTCATAAAACATTAGGAACAATTGGAACATTTATCTACTGTAAAAATGGTCTGTATCCTTTATACACCATGGTGTCATACTGCTTTGTCTCTCTGCTGTAAAGAGCAACACATGTCAACTGTTAGCCTTTCTCCCATCATTTTAACTCATGTCATATGTCGGCTTTCCGTCTGCCATCGTTACCTCTATCAGTCGTTTGACATTGTTGACTTTGTGTGATGAAATCACTACGGTAGCCATCAGTTAAGTGTTGCCCTGGCATCCTCTTCCTCCACCAGTGAGTGATCTCAGGTCCTCCCTGCTGACTGCACTCGTGAACCTGAAGCCGTCTATATCCAAGGTTTCTCCGTCCTCTTCTATGCTGACCTGACACTGCTGAATCTGTCACAACAACAACATGCACACTAGGTCACACTGTGCACAGCATGCCTGAGCACATACATGTAAAATAATAACAAGGTCATCTGCATATCCATTAGTTAAAAACTGCCCTGTGCAGTATGTTCCAAAAATGTGTCTTCTAGTGTGTGTGTCTATGTGCTTGCACAGAGTATTTATAGGTATCAAATACTTTAATTTAATGCAGTTTAAGACCTTTTTAAGATAATTTTAACCATATTTAAGACTGATTTTTGGACAAATAATCTTTTTCTTATTCAAGCAATGCAGGTAAGTATAAAAGTAAGTAGCATATATGTGGTCCAGTGCAGAGGTAGGTTTTGTGTAGGAATATGGCTATTAGAGTGACTTAGGTTAATCTTCATTTTGCCAACAGGTAAGCGCAAATACAAAGTACAAGATAAAGTACAAAGACAGTATTAGGTTAAATGGTAGGTTTAAATATTTGTTTTATCAGAAATGTGGACTTTCACCCAGAAGAACTTGACTCACTTTGACAAAAAGAAATTAAAACATGGACACATTAAATTGCATAAAATGTTTGTGACAATTAAGACCTCACATATTCAAATTTTAAAAAATTAAGACAATTTAATTACTTTTAATGCCTAATCTTTATTTAAAAAATTAATTTAAGACGTTTTAATACTTTTTATAGACCTGCAAATATCCCTGTTGTATGCTTTCTAATAAATAAAAAAAACGTATTAACAGTCCTTACTATCAACCCAACTTTGTGTTTTGCTGGCCTCGTTCCAGACCTCTGAAGAAGCACCTACATCTAAAATGTTACTGAGAGATTCAAAGGCCTTTCTTTTTTTTCTATTAGAAGAAACAACTGAGTCAATCATTGCCTTTGCAGGTGGGACTGTGGTTGGGAACATCATGTAACTGAGCAAAAGCCAGAATAAAAAAAAATATGGAAACAAGCATGGATGAAATCACTTCAGCTATGGAGGCTGTTGTAAATCAGCTGAGCGAAATAACAGCTCCTAAATTAAAACTCCATGCACTAAAGTTGTTTGTTTAAAGCAAAGATAGTTTTCTCCTGTCTGACCAAAGGGTTTTGGAAAAGGTTTTATGTGTTGGCCCCTCTGGTACCTCACAAAATAGGTCAGGAGGATTTTAATATTTACAGCTGTTTGTCCCCTGATCGCTTTAATGGAAAACCATGTAAAAGAAGCTGAGCGGCTCGGCTTAGCGTGCACAGCAACAATTAAATGGTAAAATAGTTAAGCAGCTCCTACCGTATGTCAGCTGCAAACTACATTGATGCCAATTCAGTTTACGTCTCACGCAGCAGCTGAGAAGGCAAATTAACTGTGTTGCTATGCAACTGTAGGGAACTCATGTAGCCTGACAACTTCTGACCTCAGTATTGAGTGAATGTAATAGTACTATCTGCTTCATTATATGCTTTAAAGACAGGATGAAATGAATTAAACAAATACACCTCGCTGGCCAAGCCATAACAAAAGAGCTGCAGTGCCAGGGGGGAAAGGAACAAAAGAAGAAGACAAACCTCGTGGAACCACATGACCTACTATGCTCCCTTATTGCAGTCTTTAAAGGAATACCTCACACACAAAATGATCATTTGTATATCAGTTATTCACTCAGTGATACCTTGGATTTATGAAGAAAACTTTTTTCGCATGCCCCCACATTAAACAGAGAATCCAAAAATAGAGAAAATTCTAAGGCCATGTTTAACAACAGCAAAACTATATCAAAACATCCGTTTACAAAGTCTCACACAACTTGTGCAGTATAATCCAAGTCACATTCATCCAGTTATATGCTCAATACTTCCCAAACACAACAATACAAAATGTATTTTTGCTACAATACAATTTAAAACACTACTGCATAAACAGTCTCACATACGGACGAATAGCACACCTGAGAAAGCACTTGTGTTTGAACTCTTGCCTGGGCGCACTACTAGTCTATGCAGAGGTGTTTTAAATATTAAGATTTTGGCGAAAATACATGAGTTTGGGAAATACTGAGCATATGGCTAGATATGTCAGTGGATATTTTGATAGTTTTTTTGTTGTTGTTAAACATGGTCCCCCTTTACTTCAGTTCATCGAGATTTTTTTTGGTTTTGGATTCTTCGTTCACTGGAAGCATGCGAGAAAAGCGAAGTTTTCTTCATGAATTCAATGGTAACACCAGGTGAGTAACTGATACACAAACTATCATTCTTTGGGTGAAATATTCTTTTAAGGCGGTAGTAAGATTAGAGAAATAAAACTACTTGCTGAAAGTAAGGAAAGTATTGTGGTAATGGCCTAGTAAATTGGTTCAAGTGAGGTTTGTTTAAGGATTTGCACACCTGCCTCTATGCTTACCATTCTGCACTGTCTCCGGTTGGTGGGGCCTTTTGTACACTGGTCCAGCAGGTGCTCTATGTCAGACAGCAGCAACTGAGCCTTTGACAACACTGCAATGATATTAACACACAAAAAAAGTAGAAGTCCCCACCTCTACTGCCCACATTACATTTAGTAAACACTTCTGCAAGCCTCAGTTCCAGGGCAAGAAGAAAATTGTTTTAAAACGTATTTATAATTATAAATATAAAATGCAAAAATACAAACATAAAACAGTTCAAGCTGTAATGACTGGTACTGTGTGTTGCTTCATGCTGGAGGTTTGGATTGAATATAACACTTAGGTATTAAAAGATTTGAATTGATGGGTATCTCTTAGGGAAAGAAAAACAGTTTTACGAGATGGAACAAGCACAAAGGATTCACAAACTACTAGTTAAAGTTTTTATGTATGTTTAAGTAGAGCCTGAAGACACTACTGCAATAGACTGAACCCCAGAAAAGAAATGAATAGTTGTTATTCAAATGATGGTGGAAAAGGTCATCTCATGTCATTGACTCTAACAACGTTAGCCTTAAATCGAGACTGATAGAAAGCCTAAAAACATTGCAAACTAGCTTTGGACTGTGCAGGATAAGGCACATACAAAAAGTAAAGAGTATTAATGATATTGGGACAGGAACACAAGAAAGGATTAAAACTTGAATTGAAACACATTTTTTCTTTCTTAAAGACTCTGGATAAAACTAAACTAGTGTGTGTCACAGTCACCAGGAAATGAATAAAAACACAATATCTACTGAGATGACATTTTGCAAGTGTTTGGCTTACATTCACGAGTCTTTATGAGGCACATCTCAGGTTCCTCTTCAGATGTCATATCAGTGATCTTTGCAGCTTCCTCTGAAGTTTTTCTTTCACACTTTTGACTCATCTGTCTTTTAAAGTGAATAACATAGCACACTTAGACCATGTTTGGTGATAAAGTGAATAAAGCCATACAGCAGTCAATACGAGTTATAAGCTTCCAAAAATCACAGATGAGTAAGACCAACATTAGAAATCATAAAAGCAAGTTGTCACTTTTGAGACCACATGAACTTAGTATTGATTTCTACTTAAAGCTGTAGAACTGTTCGGATGATACCATTTAAAGCCTTATATTAATTAGACATGATGACAGAGAGTGAGATTTTTACACATATGCCGTACACACCCTTTAAGTCCAGCACAACTACTGTCTGCTGGTGAATGCCACACTCATGAAACCAATGTTTTTCTCTCACTGACAAAACACAGATTTCCCAATCTTCACATAAATTAAAAAATGATAATAAAATATTTTTTTATTAGACCTGTATAATATTCTTGATCAATTGTTGTAGCTATGTTGGACTTGGTCATTAAATAATATCATCTATCATCAGACATCATTCTCTTTTAGTAATCAGATTTACTAAACCTACTGCTTTAAAGTAATTTGGGGAAAGTTAAATGTTTTATTTGGAGCTGATGAATGGGCCAACTAGTTGAGGATTCCATAGTGTCAAATCATGTCATTGAACTTTTACATATAAATAAACGTCTTTTAAATTGAAGCCCTTGCCAAACGAGTTCACACAATGGCGATTAGGCCTATCACTGCCAGGAAAGCTCTCTGTATTTTGTGGGCTGTGGCCAAATAGTCAAAAAAGTTACATCCTATGTCTTTTCCTGAACACTTTTCCTTGACCTCGATGGAAAACATCACGAGATCAAGGAAAGTTTAGAAGGAGAATTCATATAGACTTAGGAAAAGACAACTATGGTGCTAAGAGAATCCGACTGCACTCACACAAGGCTACGTAATTATGTGACAGTGGATGTTTCTGACATGGGTCTGGTGTTAATGACACCACAATGTTCCATGATGGACTACTATAAGTGTATTTTAGATACTTTGCCCCCTGTGCTTTTACCGTGTTGTTTCATGAAGATTAATTAAACCTGGACAACCCAGTAACAAAAAATATTTAATTCAAATGTGGCTGTTGCAAGGAACTGTGAGACATTATCATCTCTTTTTGTTTGGTAATGGATGGTTCAGTGTAATCTATGCTAAAGGTGGAGAAAGGAAGCACTGAAGCACCTTTCCTTAGCATTTAGAGAATTTGACCGCTGTTATTATGGCTGCCACGTAGACACTTTCGGGTCTTATCTCTCAGTTAACAACCTTCCAAAGCGAAAAAGACTATTTGACTGCAGCCACAGTGTCTAGTGTCTGTGGCAACTTTCCCATGCTGGCACAACAGAACAGATGCATTTTATGTCAACAAGCCAAAACTAAAGGGGGCAGGAAGTAGGGAAAGACCACAGCAACAAAGCAGCAGCAAGGAGTACGGCAAAAGCTGTGGCAGAAAGCCTTGATAAGCATAAAAAAAAAAAAGTTTCTGATGTGGATACTCCAAAAAAAAGAAACTCTTGTATTTAGAGAAAGATTAAAGTTTTGTTTTGTTTTTTTTAAAAACAAAGCAATCAATGGCAATAGAAACATGGATTACCAATGGTGAAGCTCAGTTGTAGGCATATATCATAAGCACACATTGACAGTATTTGTGTAATTGCTCTCACTGCCAGAAAGGGAAGACAAAAAGTCCCACACTCCAGCTTTTGGATTTCCTCACAAAGACTGAATCTGAGGGAAAGTCCAGAGTGCTGAAGTTGCCAAAAGGACACACTCTGGTTCTTCTGTTGGAATTTCAAGTGATATCATTATCAATTCATGGTTTTTATAAAAACATGTCAAAGGTTTGCAAGACTGCAATTTCCAAACTCATTCATCATTGTCATATATTATTTCCTAGTTATCACCTATAACATTGAAGAAATAAATGGATCTCCCACTCTCCAAGTTCAGCAGCAGTAGCAGTCAGGAAGGGCTGCTTGGCAGGGAATCAGCCTCAAAGGGGAACACCACCTAAATGAAGAATTCCAATATGTTATTTCCACAGCATACAAATGTTCAGTCAGTATTTATGAACAGGAGCTACTCTCTTTCAAAGCCAGAAACCAGACAAGTCTCAAATTTGTCATGTCATAGGATACAAAGTCTGGAGCTGCTCCGAAAACAATGTATGGGAGCCTGATTTATGGACACAAAATATTGGGGGGGTTTTTTTGTGTGCAAATGACCTTTATTCTACTGTAATGTTCTCAGTTGTGAAACAGAAAATGTGCCAATATACTCAGAACATTCCCCTGGGTGCTCTCGGTGTCAACATTTTTTTTTTTTCCAATTTTCTATGGAGCAGCTCCAGACTTTATATCCTATGACATCACAAATTTGAGTTTTAGCACTCTAGTTTTTGGATTTGAGTATCAATTAAATTACATTAAAGAAACATATTTAAGGCTTTACAAATTTCAGTTGCTTCCGTTGCTTTACTGCTGTTCAATCCATGCAATGTTTCACTTTAGCGTCTAATTTCTATTTTAAAGTGTTGTATGAGAGGCATCTTTTTAGTCCATTTGCATTTGTGAATGTAAACGTTTCCATATAAAACAGAGATTCAAAAAAATTTTTGTTTGTTTGTTTGTTTTGATTTCTTGTCAAATTGTATAACTACCTTTGTTTAAGATAACTGTATGGATTAAACATGATACCATTAAAAAAGAACAATGAAAAAAGTTTTTGAATTTGGGAGAGTTTTTCATTTTTACTGGTATTTTTGGACTGCCTTAAACCATATGATTGATGTATAAATTTTGAAAATGGAAGAAGTCCCCCTTTAACTAGAGGCTTGACCCATGCTAATCTTTAGCTGTGCAATGCTGGACAAAATAAGTCGCAACAGTATAAGGCTGGTTATAATTTCAAAAGTAGATATATATTTAATCATACATACATAAATATATTAGAATATTGCATCACTTCAATTGAGAATTAAAGCAATTTTGACAAAAATGTATGTGTGATAACCAAAAACAAAGATGACATTTAAGCTAGCCTTACATTTTTGCTTTGGTGATTAACAGTTAGCTTGCTAGCTACATGGCTAACTTTTGACATTACCTACCAGCCGAATGAGTGACAAGAAGTGCGACAGATAATATTATAAAATCTGCGTTTTGTCGTATTAAAATATTATTTTCATGTATTTTTCACAAAAATATTAACAACTAAGGGTATATGTTGGGAGTGTCCGTGGAAGGTAATCTTACGTTAGCTTAGCAAGAGAACAAATACTAGCATTGTTAGCTAACATTGTTAAAAGTAACGGTAACGCAGTCCTGTCCGTCCTGTCTACCATTAAAGTAAAAATTAACCTTAAGCTAGCAGGTTAGGAGGCAGCTGTTCGTATAGTCAGACGTACAAAAGTTTCTCTAGAAAGTACCTTAAGTTGGTTATATTTCGTTGATTTGTATCGGTGCTCAACTTACTGGTCGCCGTCTTTAGCTAGCTCTGGATGAAAACTGTTAGGATGTAAGGTTAACGTTAGATAGTCCGCCCGCTGGCCACTTTGCAGTAGGGGCCCTGGGTAACGTTAATTGATATCTTACCAACCTGAGACTTTTATGACCCTTGACTTTTACTCTGGTACCACCATCAGGTCCACATGACATTACACACAGGAACATCAACATCAAACTAAATATAATAAATAAATAAAATAAAATGTTAGTTGAATAGGCGCATGCTATCGACTGGAAGCCTCATCAGTATATTATTAATTTTTCTATTTTTTTTTTATTATTATTGCAGCAAAGCTTCCTCCTCTTTTACATGTTGTCCAGCTAAGATAATTCATTCATTAATTATTATGTTCTTCCTAAACGTGCACAAATTAGCAGGCCACGAGTATTAATATCACTCATTTCTATTTACATCGTGCGTTTATTTTGAAAGGACTTCAGCAGTCAAGTGACTCCCGGAAGTTTTTGTTTCCTCACCTGTCAGTTCTGACACGGTGCGAGAGTCCAGCCTCGTCTCTTTGTTTTTCTCCGAGAAACTGGCCTTCTTTTCTCAAGACTAAATGATAATCCTGTGTGGCCAACTGTCACCTAATTGAGGACAGCGTCTAACACGGTGGGTGAGAGTCGAGAGGGGAAAATAATCGACTGCTTTTGCTTCACCTAGCCGCAAATAGCCAGGAGACGTTAGCTAAGAGCTAGCTAACTGTTATCATCAACAGATCGATCGTTTTAATCACCGAATCTGTTGATACATGTGTTATGTTCGTCTAGGTCATTGTCTGCTTATTGTGTTATTTACTCTGACAGATATTTTAGAACTACCTGTTAATGTGTTTTGTCGGTTGTCAACAGAGCTCACGGAAGCTAGCACCACAACGTTAGCATCGTTTACAAACGAGAGTCATTGATTGTTTACATCCCAATTATGGCAGCTTTTCAATGTCTTATATGAACCTAACAAGGTCTCTTCGTTGCTGTCATTACCCTGCTAGCTGTTAGCTTTTATATTTTATCGAGGGAGGTCGAACGAAATGACGCTGCTATTCCTGCCTTGTTTTGAATTCACGTTGACTTTCGTTTTAACTATCTGGGGTCACTTTCGATTTCATACATTTTCTCAAGTCGTCCTTTAAAGTCAGCGGCCCGGCGTTTGTGTTTTTTCTTGCTCTGTATCCACGGCATGGATCTCATAGCATGTCCAGCTGTGCTCCTAAAACTTATTTTTCTAAAAGCTTCGGCCTTCAGTGTTAAAAACTTGGCTCCTCAGTGTTTGCTGCATCATTGCATGCTGACATCATCACCCAGCGTTGGCTGCACCGTCTCTGCTGCCCAGCTGCTCCAACAGATACAAGGGGGGTGTGGGGTTTAGGTTAGTTTCAGTCTACTGGTATATCAGTTCCAGGAAGCTTGACTGGACTGGTTTAATTCCTGCTGAGTCAGATGGTCTGAATGATAGACCTGTAACAACAGGTCCTCTGCACCTGCTTACAATAGAAGTATACCTTTGTATTAAGCACTCAAGCAAGCAGTCATGGATCAAAGGCCATGTGCCTAAACTACAGTATACGCAAATATACCACATAGCACAAATTTCCTTACAGCAGCTGCACTATCAATTTCAATCAATCAGTTTTATTTATAAAGCCCAATATCACAAATCACAATTTGCCTCACAGGGCTTTACAGCATACGACATCCCTCTGTCCTTTGGACCCACACAGCGGATAAGGAAAAACTCCCCAAAAAGATCTCACACACACTATTATAGATCTGGCATTGTTTATATAACCGCACTGCAAATGCTGTAATGTTTTTTTTATTAAAATGTGTAGATGTTTGCACACTTTTACTCTCATCTTCATTTGTATAGTAGCCAAATACTCACAAATGTATAAATATATTTTAAACAGGAATGGACTGTTCAAATAAGCCACAGGATTAAAGTTTTGTGGAGGTTGTGTCAACTCTGTTCAAGATACAATAGCAGGCCTGATGGTGGCGGCACTGAGTTTATTCATATGTGGCCTGATCAGGCCCATCTCAAACAGCCTAGTCACACCTAGAATCAGCTCCAGACCTTCTGATGAAGTCCAGCATGAAGTAATGATGAAAGAAAACACACCTGTCGAACAAACTTTTCGAGCGAGTTTACAATAGGTTGACCCATCATATTTAAGCTGAAACTCTGTCAATTAATCACAGTTTCTTTTCGGATTCAGACTAAACAACATATATGAGGTGCTGCTGCTTAAGCTTTAACCATTGTGCTCGACTTTTGTGTGTGTCCATGTTAACATACCTTGACACTTCATTTAATCTGTGTGTCAAACAGGTTTGGTTTTCAAAATACTGCCACAACAAACCAATCATCATTCATGATATATACATACATATATATATATATATATATATATATATATATATATATAGGGAGAGAGAGAGAGAGAGAGAGAGAGAGAGAGAGAGAGAGATTTTTTTGCATTTGCTGTTATTCTAACACTTAACCTCAGGCAGCTCATTCCTTGTAAAAATGTCTCTTGCACACAGGAAATGATGCATTATACATTTCCTGTAGCAAGTGTCATCAACTGAGCAATGTTACAGCTCTGTGACACTGTTTTATTGCAGAACGATCTGTGAACTATGTAATATAAAATATAGCAGATCCTTTTCATGTCACGATAATGTGCAGAAACTAGTCACAAAGTTACTTAGTAAGCCAGTGTGTCGTAAACACAAGGAAAAACAAATGCTTTATGATAGCAGGTGCTTATTTAAGTTTTCAAACCGAAACGGAACTTCGTTTAATTCAGTCATTTTATTGTTCTTTGGCTTTCTCACTGTGAAAATGAAACTCTTTCTGTAATCCCCAGGTCTTCTATCTGTGTCAGAGTAGGCCTGTGCAGGCATGGAGCCCCTGGCAGTGGATGATGACATTTGTATCCTTAAACACGAGACAGCCTACACCGCCGCTGGCGAGAGTCCTGTATCAGTGTGCGCTGGCGATGAATCCGTCGCTTCCCACTTCGCCCTGGTCACAGCCTATGAGGACATTAAGAAGAGGCTGAGAGACACAGAGCGAGAGAATACCTTGCTGAGGAAGAGGGTTAAGCAGCTGGAGGATAAGGTATAGACGTAAACAAAGGGGTGATGGTGGGAGAGAGGCGAGGAGAAGATGGAAGAGAGAGATAATAGAATGATGAGAGAGTCTATATGAGAGAATGATGTAAAAGAACATACTGCTCATCCAGATGATGAAAGCCAGAGAGCAAGGTGTAGAAGGGGTGTGTGCTATTGAGAGGTGAAAGAAAGTTGTTTTCCAGGACATCAGAATTATGAACAGATATAAAATGCTCAGAGAAAGTTTAAAAACCTCAGCAGATTCAACTGCAAAATATTTGCCTCTGGGAGAGTGTGCATGCCAGCCTCATTAATATTGTTGGCCTATAGTCAAAGCTTTAAAACAATGCGAAATAAATCTGCTCTGTCTAAAAACAGAGAGGGGTTCTGGAAAAGTATGGTACTGCCAAACAATGTGTTGGAGCGCTACACTTGGCTCCTGAAATTGGATTTTTTTTTTAAAAACACACGCAAAAACAAAGGATGGAGTATAATACAGAGAGAGCTTTTTAAGCAGGAAGGGTCTTAATACAGATGGCGGGCTAAAGTGAAAGTGCTGCACAACATGTGGGCAGAGTTGTCTCTCTGGGAGTGTCTAATTTCCTCTTATCACTTTTGGTTTTATCTGCTGCAGCATTTGGTCCATCAAGATAGGATGTGGTGGGATCAAAGTAACCTCTTACCACAGACATGTGAATTAAATGAAATTGATCTCCCGTCTCCTCTCTGTGTGTTTTATCTCTCTCCGCTGTAGCTCTTCAGGCCAGAGGCTCCTCCATCAGAGGGTCCCCAGTATGTGAACAAGGCCTTCAGTGCTTACCGAGGTATCTATATAGAGAAGGAGGACCTGCAGATGGAGCTTAACAAACTGGTGCGTTTACTGTTTCATTTTAATTTTCCTCAAACTGACTAGAGCCTGGCACAAAGATCAAGTATGTTGCAAACCTGAAATCACATGCATGTGTTTAAGGTCTTATATGAACCTAAAACAAAGAGTGTGTTTTGAACAATTTTGCAGTAATTTTGATTCAAATCTCACCAAGCTTATGACACTGTTACACAAATACAGCACAGGTGCACCGATCTTACCTGGGGCCGAGAGAGACAGAGTGTGTTTGGTGCATTGGTATGAATGCTGACGCTCCCTTCATCTCCTCCCCCACCTCTTTTTCTCTGTCAGAAAAAGGAGAAGAGCGAGAGTGAGAGGTTGCTGACGGAGCAGCTCCAGGCCAAAGACTTGGAGTTGCTTCAGCTGAGGACGGAGATGGAGACCAGCCAAGGTAAAGGTAGAGCACACATGGTTGTCTTCTACTCTGTGTAACAGCCACCGACCTGTATGAACAATGGAATTTATATGATGCTCTAAAGGAACAAATACAGTAGGAAGCTACATTGACTCCACTTGTGTGTTTATCATTTACATTTTATATGGCTCAATACTTCTACTACACTGCATTTCAGAAGGAATTATTGTAGTTCATTAATGTGACAGCTGTACTGTAGTTACAATGGGCTTTTCAAATTAAGATTTTACTTACAGAATCTGTGATAAACGTATAGAATATTATGTTTTTTGTAGATTTAATTACGTCAAAGCATAGAAATTAGTTGAAATTAGCTCCACCTTGACTAGCGACAACTTATATTGCTCTGAAAGGGGCCATTGCATAAGAAACACTTTCAATTTTTATTTAAGTAAAATGTGAATGCAGGACTTAAACTTGCACTTCTTTGACCACTGTATAAAACCATATCAGCTTTACATATTGAAGTGTATTGCTCTATATTTAATGGCACTACTTTATCTCACCAAGTATGTGATTCATTGTAATTACAATTACAGTACAACAAACACTATAATTGAAGTGATAATTATGAGGATATGTCTTTTATACTGAATGAAGTTCAGTAGTTGTCTTTTTAATTGTGTGTATCCAGTGATGAAAAGCCTGAACAGCCCTCAGGACTACTGGCAGGTGGACAGAGTCAGCACCGAGCTAAAGATCCACAAACTGCAGGAGGAGCTGGAGAGAGTGACACTGGAAAACAGTAGACTGCTGGAGAGAAGTGGGGTAAGTAAAGCTGGGAAGAAAGGATGAGGTCCTTTAAGGAAAAAAGGTGTAAGATAAGAGGGACAGCACTGCTCTTGGATAGATGTGGTATAACTAGAGGAGAGAAGGTGAGGTGTTAGGGCAGAGCCAGACAGGTTGACACAGAGTAGTGGAGAGAAGTGGGGCAGGGGAGGATATGTTTGAACTTAAACAGTAGAAGATGAATTGCCGAAGGATGCAGGGGATAAACAAATATAAAGGAGAGTAGAGGTTGACGGAGAGTGGAGGAGTCCTAAGTTATGTTATAACAAAGAGCACAAAAATACAACTTCAGACACTCTCTATATTGCATAACTTAACTCTGTTTCAGGAGGAACCCCATGGCCTTAACGGACCAGACTTGGACCAGACCTGTGACGCAAAGTATAATGCAAGGTATAGTGTTTTATACATATCCAGTGCACAGCCCTCATTTCGTTGACCAGAAATGACAAAGCAAGAATTCACTGTTGCACTGGTAAATAAAATGATGATTCCTCAGCTGGTGATTTTCATCATAAGCAACCATGAGTGTAAACAATGGAGAAATAAAGTGTTTATTACTGTCTTTGTTACTTTAAATACATTTGCTTCTCATGCAGCGAATCAGTTTGAATTTATTTACCCTAACGTAGACTCCAGAGATACTGGAGTTTGCTGCTCAGTAGCAGGCTTTTAAATGCAGGTAGTTATCCTTTTCAAAATGTCCATGCTTGATCATTTTTTGTTTTCTCAACTCAACTCAAACTCAAACTTTATTTATAAAGCACATTTAAAACAACCAAGGTTGACCAAAGTGCTGAACAGGTCAATAGAAATAAACAAGCAAATACAATGAGGTACCTAATAGTACACCACAATAATAACCATAAGATACATAAAATACAATACAATAAAATAAAATACAAGAGTTATAAAATAAGATCAAAATAAGCTAAAATGTTTGGGTGTCCAGCTCAACCTGAGTTAAAAGCCTGAGAGAAGAAGTGGGTTTTAAGAAAAGACTTAAAAACCTCTAGGGTCTGGGCAGACCTAATGTGCAGGGGCAGGCTATTCCAGAGCCTAGGGGCAGCCGCCCCAAAGGCTCTGTCGCCTCTGGTCTTCAGCCTAGTCCTAGGAGTAGCCAGTAATAGCTGACTGGCTGATCTCAAGGCTCTGGAGGGAGCATGAAAGTGCAGGAGTTCGGTTAAATAAGGGGGTGCCAGCCCATTTAGGGCTTTAAAAACAATCAATAAAATCTTAAAATCAATTCTAAAACGCACTGGAAGCCAGTGGAGCGAGGCCAAGATTGGTGTGATGTGATCGTGTTTACGCTTTCCAGTGAGGAGGCGGGCTGCTGCGTTCTGGACAAGCTGTAGACGGTGTAGCAGTGACTGGTCAATACCGACATAAAGCGAGTTACAGTAGTCCAGACGTGAGGTTATAAAAGCATGGATTACCCTCTCTAGATTCTGGGGGGAGAGATAGCCCTTTACTTTAGCTAAAAGCCTGAGTTGATAAAAGCTGGTTTGTATTACTGATCTAACTTGTTTATCGAATTTAAAAGCACTGTCAAAGGTCACACCGAGATTTTTAACAGAGGAACGGATGTTAGGAGTGAAGGGGCCCAGAAAATCAGCGGAGTAATCGGAGGGGGTCCATCCAAACATAATGATCTCTGTTTTATCCTCATTGAGATTTAAAAAGTTAGTGTCCATCCAGGATTTGACATCTTTTAAACATTTTAGCAGTGGCTGTACAGAATCCTTGCTAATGGATTTGAGGGGCAGATAGATCTGTACATCATCTGCAAAACAGTGAAAAGGTATGTTGTGTTTCTTAAAAATCAACCCTAATGGCAGCATGTAGAGCAAGAAGAGGATGGGGCCCAAAATGGAGCCTTGGGGGACACCGGAGGTGAGAGGAGCCGTAGCTGAGTTGAAATCCCCTAAGTTAACTGAGAAGCTCCGATCAGTGAGGTAGGACTGAAACCATAGAAGGGCAGTACCTGTGATACCCACCCACTGTTCCAGGCGAGACAGGAGGATCCTATGATCTACGGTATCAAAGGCTGCTGACAGGTCAAGCAGCACCAGAACAGCAGAGTTAAATGAATCAACAGTTGACAAAAGATCGTTAAAAACCCTCAAAAGTGCTGTTTCAGTGCTGTGATGTGGTTTAAAGCCAGACTGGAACTTTTCATACATGTCATGGGCCACTAGGAATGATTGCAGCTGAGTAAAGACCACTTTCTCCAAAACCTTGGACAAAAATGGTAATTTGGAGATTGGTCTGTAGTTTGACAGGAGAGAGGGGTCTAGGTTTTTCTTTTTTATAAGGGGCTGCACTACAGCATGGTTGAGAGCAGCTGGAACACACCCTGAGCTAAGGCAGGTATTTATGACAGCAAGAACAGTGGACCCCACAGTACCAAAAACATCTTTGAAGAGGCGAGAGGGAATGCTGTCAGAGGGACAGTTAGTCGGCCGCAGATGCTTAACTATATCTGATAGTGAGGAGAGAGATACTGGCTCAAACTGGTCAAAGACAGCAGGTAAAGGAGGCACAGTGGGGTCAGGACCAGGGGCAGTGAGAGTGGAAGCAACTGGCCTAAGGGCAGAAATTTTTTCAATAAAAAATTTAAGAAAGCTCTCACAGAGAGTGGGCGATGGCACAGCTGGAGAGTTATCGCACGGGTTTACAAGGGAGTTAAAAATGCTGAACAGAACCTGGGACTTATGACTGTTATTGGAGACAATATTTGATATATACTCCATTTTGGCAGCTTTAACAACTCGCTGGTAGGCTGATAAACATTCACGTAAAGCTTCTTTGGAGAGCTTCTTTCTGACAGCTTGTGATTGCAATGCTTTCCATCTGCACTTAAATGGAGCACATGGAAGACATTTCTAATCTGTCTTTTAACTGCAAATGCAATATCATGGCTTCAGACAAAAGGCTTTACATTAAACATAACGGTAAATGAGTTCAGCTGCTCCTTAGAAAGTAAGCATAGGGATAATTTAGCTATGTCATATAGTTAAAACACCAGAATGAGCCTGAAAACATTTGTAAGAAAGTTAGAAGCTGTGAGATGAAGAAATGCTATAGAGAGAGACTACACTGGTTAGATAGCTGTATTGTTGAACATGGGATGTCACAGTTATACACTGCATGGTGTCCGCTGGTGTTGTAATTGCTCCATTTGGCCACTAGAGGAGGGTGCAGCTTTACACATTTTTAACTCTGCATGTGTGATATGCAGATAACCTCAGAAGTACCTGGACATGGTACGTGATCAGCACCAGCTAAATCCTTAACACCTGTGTCCATTACAAACAGTTTAAATTGGCACTCTGGTGTTTTGATGTATACACAGTCTATAGCATATGGAATTGCCCTCCACCTACGTTTTCAGTGAGGATAATCTTCTGTAAATTAGCATTGTCTCACATTTTATGAAGAAAATTCTATTTGTGGTGCATCCTAATTGTTTCACGTGTCAGCAGTTTTCAGATGGTGTTAGTTTTTAGCAGCACAAAAAGCTCCAGTTTTTCCTCAGTTTTTCTCTTCACGATCTCTTCTCATTTTTTTTTTATTTGCTGTTTCAGGCAGGTGTTTGAAGTTAACGCTAAGTGTTGATGAGATTTTGCATCTTTACATAAGGTGTGGATAGGACAGTTTGTAGGCTTTGCCTCAAATACCTCCATTTTTTTTTAAACTGTGGTGTGGGTTTGTAGAGCATTTTTTTTAGCATTAATCCATCAGTAGTTTGTCTCGTGTGGATTTAAACCAGCAGGTGACTGTGTTAAATTAATCAGCATATACAAGGAAGGAATTTCTGAAATTTGCTAAATAGACAAGGTTTCTGTGTTTATATATCCTATCAAATTTGATCAAATGGATATGCCAGTTTTACATTTTGGAGTGTCAGCAAACAGATGAAATTAAACTTTCCTTGAGTTTAAATGAAGAATAAGAACACAAAGTGCCTTCCTTTTTGAGTAAGTCCAATAATATCAAGGATATTTGAATGGTACCAAAGTAAAACTATGCGCCACAAAGCTTATGATCATAACCACATGAGATCCTTTCTGACAGTTGGATCTTTCTAACAACACAGGCTGTCTAGAAAAGCAGAAATGTTAAAATGAAATCTTCTGTTCTCCTGCAGGGAGAGGAACATGCAGCAGACGTATGAGGCTTTGTGCTGCGAGGTCACTCGTCTTCATTCAGAGCTGAAGCACCAAACGAGCCTGATAAGGAAACTCAGGCCTCTCATCAGTGAGACAAGACAAGGTGAGGCACACACCTATGCACACAAAATGTGGGCATAATCAGGATCGCGCTGTGGCCGCCGTATATGTTGATACAAACAACTTCAATCTTAATATCTGTGCTGGTTTCAGTATACAGTATATGATAACCCACCAGCACTGCTTCCCTTCTGCCTTTTCACACCTCCCCACCTCCATCATATACAGCATGCAGAGCATCCTGTGTCCCCTGTATACCCTTAGAGCGATTTCACACAGGCTACCACTGAGATGCAGTGAAGCATTGAAATGTTTTTTATCAGGTTCCTTAAGTCTCCCAGACTAGTATAAAAACAAAAATCAATTTGCTTTTTCCTTAATTGCACAGGTACTTGTTACTCTGTCAAGAGGGTTATGTTTTTGGTTCAGTTTGTTTGTCTGTCTGTCGCCAGAATTATGGAAAAACTACTGGCTTGATTTTTATGAAACTTGGTGAAAGAGTGTAGTGTGAGCCAAGGAAGAACCTATCAAATTTGGGAGTGGATCTGAATCATGGGGCGGATAAACAAATTGTTTTTCCAATTTCGTTAACATTGCAAAGTAGGGCTTTTGGCTTTGGCAGAGGACTTCACTCTCTGAGTGCTCTTCTGGTTTTTTTGTTGGTTTTTAACTTTTTTTAAATATGTTTTTCTGACAAAAAATATATTAACTAACCTTTGATTCCAACCTGATAGTGTTCAATGCTAATTTTCTCCCATACAATTGAATAATGAAGGCAGAGTGTGCTCTCTACATAAGCTGTCTGTACCCAACTTAAAAAAGAAAACTAATCTTTGAATTGTAAAGTTAAAAACTATAGTTAGAAATCATATAACAACCCTGAGTCTGTCATGAGACATAAATATACTGACAAGCTCTGGCATATTTAACCAATGTGACATTTGAAAATGTCTCTATAACCTGAGTGTCAGGTAGTGTCAGATTTATGTGCACTTCAAGCACAGTGGCTGGAATCCAAACCTCGCCTCTCTACACAGGAACTAATGTGGCTAACATCAAACGAAAGACGAGGGGGTACTGCTGCCTCTCTTCTGTTAAAGGAAGGCTTTTCTGAGAAGAAGTACTACTCACTGAAAAGATTTCTCCTGCTGCTCCTTGTTGCAATTTGTATGAGGGTGTGATAAGACTGTGGATATTATCAAAGTACTCAAACACTTTGCTAAAGGACATCACGAAATAGTCTGTCCCGCCTCTCCCCTCCCTCTGTGATGATGTATTCTACCCCAGGAGAGATTACCTCTGTTGTCGATTCCCTTCGAGTGTCAGAAGAGGAGACTAGGAGGTGAAAATTAGAACGAAATATGGCAAGAAAATAAATCTTGGCCTATTTATTCCACTGAATAACAGGGTAATCCTGTAACTTAGATGAGACAGATGAGGAGAAATAAGGAAAGAAATGGAGAGAGATGAAGAGGGGGGGTGAGCTATGTATTTATTCAGTCATATTGTGCATCTGTATTCTTCTTATGTTCCTCCTTTGGAATCAGTTTTATTCAAATCCTAGACTCAGGAGACCCTCTCATGGAAGAGTAGTGGGGAGGGATGGATGGATAGATGATGTGTGGATGGAGAGAGGCAAGGGAGAAAAGCAGGAGGAGATACTCATTTAAACTTTATTATTCGCTCAAGATGATGATTTGATAGCAAGGCAATGATGTGTGTGTGAGATTAGGACATCTGATTTGTGTATTGATATGCTTTGTATGGAATAAAAGTGTGGCTTAGTTTATGCATAGGGGTTTGTTTGATTTGTTCTGGTGAACAAAACCTAATTATTATTTTGGATATTTACGCATTCACTGCGGTATTTACATGCTGCAGAGGTTTTATTGTATAATATGTAGCCTGCTGCATGGTGTGAGATTTTACCTCTCTTCTCTGTTTTACAAGCTGAGGCCTATTTTCTATTTAGGGATCTAAAGGCTTGTTGAACGCAACTTGTAAGTCTGAAATCTCCTTAGAAACCTAAGTTTAATCAACGTGTAAACAAGTGCAGAGGTGCGATCATGGTGCCAAATGCAAAAGGAGACTGTTGAAGGAAAGACAGAATGGCTTCATTTATGCTACTAACTGGATTTTACAAACAGGCGTGTTTTCACACACACTTCTCACCACCTTATACATAGAAAATTTGAAAAAATATTTTTTTAAATTATGTTATCTGAACACTTAATCAAAATCAAAATAGTCCTGGAGTGTGTCACATAACACATAATGGATTTGACTCTGTTTTTGTTGCTCTCATGTACAAGCACAGAAATAGGCATACAGTTGTATACAGCAATGCTTATGGATTGATAGTGATGATATTGACATTTTGAAGAACACTTATTTTTTTGGACTATGAATATGAATATATAATATACAGGTAAGATGGACACCTGGCAACAAAGGATTATTGCACCAAGATTGTTCCAGACATTATGGACAGGTGTTGAAGCTGTTGTTGGTAACTTATATGTGTATATATATATATATATATATATATATATATACATATAAGTTTTTGTCATATTTGCTGAAACTGTCACAATATCGACACAGCACAAAATGAGACAGATAATCTGCGAAAAAAATAATTTCCTCAGCCTTCTACTGCTGTGTAACGCTTCTAATGGTTTTACCGCAAGTATATGAAAACAACCAATCAGAGCCGAGGAGTCTTTAGTCCAGCTGTCACTCATATCAATCACTGCTCGTGTGTGGTCAAACTTTCAAACTAGGCTGCGCTGATCAAATATGAATCAAGATTCTATTACTGTATTGCCTTTTTCTTGCTTCAAATGTTGTGAGAAACATTTGTTAGTGCACTGATTAGCTGTAAAATGAGAATGTTTTACAGCACCAAGCAGTCGAACCAACTTGATAATAGAATCTTCATTCATATTTGATTAGAGCTGCCTAGTTTGACAGTTTGACCGCAGTTCATGAGCAATGATTGCCATGACTGACAGCTGCTTTAGAGACTCCCCAGTTCTGATTGGTTGTTTTTATTGTGGTCACACTGTTAAACTAGGCAGTGCTGATCCAATATGAATCAAGATTCTATTAGAAAGTTCGTCCGACTGCTTAGTGCTGTAAAAAGTTCTCCTTTTACAGCTAAACAGTGCACTAACAAATGTTCCTCACAACATTTTAGGCAAGAAACAGGCAATGCAGTAACAGAATCTTGATTCATGTTTGATTAGTACTGCCTAGTTTGATAGTTTGACCATACATGAGCAGTGATTTACATGTCTGACAGCTTTGTTAAACTCCTCGGCTCTGATTGGTTGTTTTCAGTGCGGCACTGTAAATTGCCATTAGTGAGCAGCAAGAAAAGAAGGAGGAACTTGATTTTTTTCACAGACTATGTGTCTCATATACTTATTTCAGATTATAGTGAGTTTCAGAAAATATGACACAAAGTTCATAAAAGTTACCAACTGTAGCTTTAAGTGTTTATCATAGTGACGCCTGTGGAAAGAAACTGTTCTTGTGTATTTTTTTTTTCTGTTTCTACTTACAATGGATGGCAGAAATAAACTGAAAGCTGAAAAGTAAATATTCAGTCATATCCATTTCTGACAAACAGCTGTTAATGCAGACGTACGTATGTCTACTAAATTCCATATTTAATGCCAGATATAAACTCTCCAGACATCACGAATAACTTGCTCTGAATTATCCTTCAGTATCACACCCATGATCTTTTGTGCTCTATCAATGTGTCTACAGTTGCTGCTGACGTGCACTCAAATTGAACTGTATTCCCAATATTAAGGTAGTGAAAAGCTTTTTCATTCTGTCTTCTCAGCCATGCAATAACTTTGTCTAAATAAAATATTGTGTGAAACTTAACAGATATATATATATTTGAATCTGGTAATATATATGATCAAAGAATGGGTAAAAATAACCAAAAATCTGCCTGAGCATCCAGTGCCAGCTTTTGGCAATGGGTCTCTTCATGCCTTTTGCTAAAGCTATTACAGTAATGTAACCATGTCCCCATGTCATGACAATGAAATTAGTAGAAATGATAATATAAATATTATTTCTACAAATGACAGTCAAAGTTTTGTTTTAAAAAATATATTTCTCGGAAATGCAAGGCAAACATTGGCAGGCTCTAATAAGCATTTCTGCAACAATGTCTAAGACTACATCTAATTTTTTTTTTTTGTCTTTTGCTTCCATCCTCTCTCTGTCCTTTATTTCTCTGCTTCTATCCTCCACCCCCCCCTCTCTCTGCCTCTAGCTGCCTCAACAGTTCCAGTTCAGTGTCTGGACGACGTGGAAAAGAACAACCACCATCACGCAGTTCCTCGGGCATCAGTGCCTCGCCCCCCTAGTGCCCCCCCGCTCCCCTCGTGCTCCGGCCGGCCCTGCCCTCCTATCTGCGGGCCATCGGGCACCCTGCTGCCGGACAGTCTGAGGGAGGACTGCTGGTACAATGGGCCCTGGCCCTCCCACAGCTGTTCAGGAGAGGCTCTGGTCGGCAGCGACACCTGCTCCGTCGTCCTGCCGCCGCCTCCCCTGAACCAAGCCTCCCTGGATGACAGCTCACGGTCCTTCCCCAGCCCGCCCAAACCCAGTGATGCCATGTTCTGGGAGGGACACTCCGCTGCATCCAACTCCTCATCGTCTATTGGAAACTGCAGTCCCAGGAGCCCTCCCAATGCCGAGTGGGCCAAGCCCTATTGAGAGGAACTTCAATGGGAGAATAGATGATTAAATAGAGTGTGTAATTGGATGGAAAAAAAAAACAAATGGATGAATGAACGGACTCCAACCCTGCCACATAGCTACCACCTAATCTGCCTTAAGTTGATGAGACCACTCCTCTGGGCTGGACTGCACTGGACCTGCTGGTTGTGGGGACTGATTGAGGCCAGAGGAGGCCTTTTTGAGGTACAGACTCTGTAAACTCATTACGCTGTTATCTCTGCACACCGCATCAGTGAACATATCGGACTTCGCAGAGGAGCATTTGATGAGAGACCCTCAGCAGAACAAACAGTTTGTCGGTGTGTATGTGTCCTTGTATGCACATGCTTAAGTGTGTGCAAGCATGCATACAAGCAGTTTTATTTCTGTGTATGCGTATACACACATCAAACAGAGTGTGCCTGTGCGTGCAGATCAGTGTGCGGGCATCTTTCGCCTGCCTGTATCTGTATATCGTCATAATAAACCTAATAGGGCTCAAAGGGCCTCTTTCTCCATTCACTGTGGCCAGTGATCACTGGGGCCACAGCATTGTACTAGGATTTGTAAACTGTACTCCCTCCAATGCAAGTCTTTTTAAATTTGATCGCTGTAAAGTATAAAAGGTATGTAGTCCAATGTATGTCTCATGATCGTGTGAAGGAGGTGTCTAGGTATGAGGACTTAATGTGTTTTTGTACTGTGATGGAGACAGACATACAGTAACTGTAGGATAATCAGATTTATGTTCCAAATTTTAACAGCTACCAAATGGCATCTTTTCCCCCCCTTTTCATCAGAGTCCTTACGGATCAGTATCTGAGTAGGTTGTCAATCTACTTATGCTTACCAAATAATTTTTGAGAATGCACTTACAGTATTTGGATTTTTGAGGACACTGCGTAATGAGTAGCAAATAATTTTAATCTAAAAATGTACTGCTTTCTGAAACGACACACTGCACCCTCACCGGCACCAGAAAAGGATCAACTGTTTACGATTTCCACAGAAATTTCACAACTCGAAACAAGCCTCCTTAAACCTGCCTGTTATCACACATTTAATTCTCTCAGAACTGCTGTCAGACAATATCTGTTGTGTTGTTTTCTTTTCTCGGTTTTCTTTTCAGGAACCTGTAAGATGTGAGGCTGTGCTTTGTTGGATGTGTTTTTGGGTTGTTGTTTTTTTAAATTTGAAGGACTCATGAAAAAGCTCCACACACTCCCCTGTATCTGAAACCCCGATTAGGTTGGAAACCTGATGAGGTTTGTTGAGATTTTGAATAATAGAAAATGTATCTAAACTCTGTACTGTGCTGATGTTAATCTATGATACATTTGTTTTGCAGTATGAGGTAAGTTGTCGTGTGAAGAGGGAAGTTTCTCTTTGGTTTCTCTTTTTAAGTCAGATGAGTAGAAACAACTGAAGGATGTACAAAAGAAAACACATTACGCGTAGAATACAAAGATACACAGCGGGAAGTATGTGCATATCTGTATAAATGTATATGGTGGGCTTCAGTACTCTGCCAAATGCAGTTTTGCACTCCAAACCATAGGTTTTTTTTTATTTCCCTCTCTTCCCCCAAGACTTCTGATGTGTATACGAGCTGTCTGTGATGGTGACAAGACAATGCGTCTGTTAACCTGAAGAAATGTGAGCTGTGACTTGACTAATAGGTGCACAAAGCACAAAGGCCCATGGTTGTTGAAAAGACTTTTGTTTTTCCATTTTTCTTCGGTCTGTTTCATGATAACTGTGGTCTTTTTGTTCATTTTTAAGAAATGTTATTTTACAGCAGTAGTTTCATACTTCTGTAAACGATTTGCAAACCAAAATGCAATGTACAGTAGATATGGATTATATTTTAGATTTACTGCACTTCAGACTGTTTGTAAATATGATCAATTAAACAAAGGAAAGGAAGTTACTGTGTGAAGCTGCTCTGTCTCTATTCATATTTTTAGCAGAGTGTCTGTGTTTCAGTACAACTGGAGGCTTTGATGTATACAGATAAAGCTACAGTTACTTTGTTTCGCTTCCTGTCCTCATAGATATTTATTTTTCACTTAATATTTTGAAACAGAGCGTCCATGCCCCGGCTGAAGCAATACTTTATCATTAAGCTCATTTTCTGATCATTTTATCAGCTAATGGCTCGTGCCACAATTTTCAGGGCTCTGGCTTCTCAATAGGAGAATCTGCTGCTTTTCTCTTAGTCATATTGTTATGAACTGAACATCTAAGGGTTTTGAAATGTTGCATACAAGCAATTTCAAAACATAATTCTAGGCTCTGAAGACTGGCGACTGGCATTTGCCAATATACAAACTAACTGAAAAATGTCTACTTATAATTATTATAATACTTACAATTTAGCATTACATTTTCAATTATCTTAAATGTAGGGTAACCAGCCTCAGTCACCTGTCCTGTCACAGCCATGGATTACAACTGGAGTCAATTCTGCTGTCACCAAAAAAGAACAAGAGAAAAACAAATTCAGTGAGTCGGGATATACTGTATCTACACTATATGTTATGAATGACATGAATACCCAATTACAGTAGCTCACTTACTCTTTACCTCATTATATGCCATCGTTGGCTCTTTGGAATTACAGATACAGAAGAAAAAGCATATGTAAGGACAGTCTGTATCTATGAAAACACAGTGAAGACACAAAAAGTAGTGAAAAAATTGGTTAAAATGGAACAGAAAATTAAAATAGATTTTTACTTTTTAATTTTTTTCATTAAAAAATAAGCACAAATGATTAAATTAATCAGTCCTTCACAATTCTTATTAAATTAAGATGTTAATTTGGTTTCAAACTGTTGTGTTAATGTGATCTAAATGTAAGGCTCGGCTCACTGTCAATATCAAAATGCAATAAAGCCAAGAAAAAACAATTTAATCAGTAAATGCTTAGAAATTTCCAGCTTTCTTTTGATTGTGCTAAATTGAAATTGAACTTAAATACATAGTGCACTGCAGGCATTAAAGATCAATTGTCAAGAGTGTAAAGAAACCTCTAACAATCATTCATGTTTAACTGAATAAAACGGAGGATGTTAGAGGTTTATCTGAACTAAATGCATTGATTAACATTGTGTTTCATCTAATTTACCACTGATATACACTTTATTGCTATTGAATATTTTTATTTACAATGCCACAATTCATTGCATATATCACAAGACCACACATGGTGCATTGCTCACTTACATACACTGTACAAGCATCTTAAATTTCCAAGTGTTTATGAAATTATTTTTGATAACAAAAGAAGCCTTCCACTTTCTTCTGCAGATGAAATACCAAGCTGTGAGGCCAGGCAAAGATGTAGTTATATATGCTACATCTTTGCCTGGCAAATAATATATTAATCATCCCTGAATTATGACTGCACACATTCAAAGCTAAAGCTCTACACTCTAATGAAGATCTTTCAGGTTTAGGTACAGGAGGTGACTGTATGATCATATCTGTATATTCTGTCAATAAGCTGATTAGTAAATGTAATGGAAATGCTGCCGATCTTCAGGCAATCTGATGTAGAACATGTTGCAAATACACAGAACCAAAAAAAGCCATTGTTTTGATTATATACCACTCTTGCACACCAAACCAGTTTCAGTCACTCCACAGATTTAAATGAAGTGCACAGTCTGGTGCCTTTAAGAGTAATAAACCATGACAGATGACCATGTGTCCTGGGTATGCAGAACTAAGCGCTGGTTCTGGCCAGAGCCTCACATCCCGCACCTTTGCGCTCAAAGGAGAGAAGTTGTTTGGGTGCCATGTTGCTCATTACATGCTAGTTGGGAGTTTTTGTTTCCTGTTCTTTGATGCGACCCCTGTCCTCTCAAACTCCAGTTTCTCTTGGATGTACTCCTGCTTACACTGCTCATAGAAGCCGGGGTCTTTGTAGCTGTAAGACAGAAGGTACAGTGTTTATTTCACACAACTAATGTAGCCTTGTATGACCTCCTTTGATGGTGCCTATACAGGTTTGAGACTCCTGATACTTGATAGACAACAGTTCAGAGTGTGAGCAAGGGTGCCAGAGAAAGTGGGTAATACCATGTCAAAGATGTTGGTGAGATAACACTTGGTGCGATAACACACCTTACTGTATGAGTGCTGGGTGTTGCAGAGGAAACTGCAAAATACTCACTGTATCGTGAGACATTCCTTCAGTGCTGCGTTCTCCTCTCGACACTTGAACGCCATGAGGAAACCAGCGTCTTTACAGCAGTGGGAGAAGGCTAGAGAGAGGTGGAGAAGGCAGGTGGTGTCAAGAGGGTGAGATTAACAGCAACAGAGGAAACATGTGCAATAGCGTCAAACTTAACTTTATTAATAGCACTTGTTTCACATCTATTAACATCCTACCTTTCACGTCACATTATTTGATCCTAGAGTACAACGCAGAAAAGAAAACAAGCAGCCACAAGCAAACCAAGATGGGCCTCATCTTAGTACTTGACCACAACAAGGAACCTGGTAATAGGTGATGTTGCCAAGCCTCTTATCAAACTGAAACCCATGTTTCCTTCTTCACACAAGGATGGAACCGAGCTGTACAGGCCACAGAGCGGTTGAACTGGCGGTAGCCCAGTTTCCACATTGCCTCTGTAACAGTCAGCCCTCCATCCGCATATATAAACATGACTGTATCCCCAAGAATCAGATATAGGCTCTGTTTCATCCCTTCCTGACTGACAGTGGCAGTAAACAAAGTAGATAAGCCCGCATTGGTCGAGATCTCATATAAACAACAAGGTGGCTACCTGCGCATCCCAGCTATAAATACCATATGGTAGCCTATATTCGGCCTCTTTGAGCTTCTTGCAGTTAGCCTACCATCCTCTGCAGGTTATTCAGACCAAAGATCTGTTTTAGTTCTGTATTTTGCTTGCAGGTCCAAGGGAGGCAAGCACACTCTGTGCTGTTGGTGTCATCCTGCTTGTGACTTTATGGTCAGGGTGTAATTTGTTGCCCTTTGAGGCATCCATGGCTTTGTGCTGGCTCACTCACAAGCTACATTGTTTGTTGTGCAATTTAATTCCCCCACTTGCTGCAGGTTCAGTGGTTAGTTCTGTGGTCAGCCAAAGAAAAGATTATCTGGCTACATCTGCAATTCAGATGAACAAGCTAGCAGCAGGCTGGATGAGTCAGGCTGGCTAGACACTTGTTTGTCCGACTGCATTCGTATTACTACATCTGGGGCAACTAATTTTTTCAACGGGCAACTACGGCCCCACCTTTAAAGTTCCTCCCTAACCTGCTTTTTTAGAAGAGCTTAAGTGCTGCAGGGCCGATCCGCAGGCATAAACTCAACCATGGCAGTGATTCTATGACCCTGGCCTCCATGAACAATGCAGGGGAATATGGCCTGGATTCCATGCCTCCTGTGAACCAGTGTATTGCCTCACTGATTATCTCACCAGATGAGGACAGAGCCCACTGCCCTTGGCCACAGTGCCAGGTAACTGATTGGTTTCTCTTACGAGCTTGTGAACTCAATCCCACTGACAGCACCTATGCTTCACAGTGTGCAGTTGTCAGACCACAGGGTCCTCCTTGTGGCCCCCAGTTGGCCAGTGAGAATATGGTTCTGCACACTCCTCTCGAGTCCCAGCTAGATGGGAAATTTGGGTATCCATCTCCAAGTCTCCCTCAACTCTGTGTATGGTCACTTAAAAGGGATCAGCCACTCTCAGCTGACCTTGATCCCTCAATTTATGAGACCTTGCAGAGTGCCAAGGCTCCTTCTACCAGGATGGCATACAGAAACTGTTGGGCTGTGTTTTCTTCATGGTGCAGGGACAGAGGATTAGACCCAGTCTCCTTTCATTTTAAGGACAAACATACTTCAAGTTTTTTAAGCTGGCCCGGCTGCCTCAACCATAAAGGTTCATGTGGCAGCAATATCTTTAAACTTTGGCCACACTGATGGAAGGCCACTTGGTGTGCATTACTGAGCGGTGCAGTTTCTGTGTGGCGCTAGGAGGCTATGCCTCGCCAGGGTTAAGAGGCTGCAGCATGGGTCCTGCCGCTGGCCCTGCAGGCCTTGAGCAAGTCGCCTTTTGAGCCTATGGTAGGGCTCATCCTCAGAAATATATCAATGGATGCAAATTAACTCTACGTATTTGCTATTAATCCTATGTGCCCAATTTTTATTGAGTCCAATTTAGGAGTTGTGCCTGTATGTTGACACAATACAGAGCTTTAGGTGCTCAGAGCAGCTGTCTCCTACAATGACAGGAACAAGAAACAAGCACAAATAAAGGCTCTACCACTGAGCTGTTGAGACACTCACAGAGGTTTATGCCCCCTCAGATGTCCTACCTGGGGGATGGCCCTATCCTGGGCAGCAATGATATACATTATATTGTGACTTTTAAAAAACACTTACAGACTGCAGAAATGCTGGAAATAATTGGAAATTTGTATAGATGCTTATGACATAAAACCATGTTTAAAAGGCACAAAGTGGCTTAGGTAAAACATTGCACAAACAAAACACCTGACACAAATTAACAAATGTTTTGATATTCAACTGAAATACAAATGAAAAGTTCTTCCACAACGCTTGCTTTGGTGACACTGTGCCCTGGCTAGTGGTGTTTTCCAGATTAAACATGTAAGGTCCTCCTTGTAAACAAGGTGTTGAAGACACTGAGTCTTCACCTTGTTAGCAGGTTCTTTCTAAAGGATTTAATTAAAAACACTGGCCTCCCATGTCCCCTTTCAAACAACTGACATCATAATTACCTTTATCAGTAGCATCAGTATGGTTATCACACAGACACTTTCATCAGGATGCAGATGTGAAAAAACCAACTGCAAAACCAATTTAGAGAAGCAGAAGAGTGCGACTAATCTAATCAGCAAACGCCTCATCCCTGTCCCATGGTACTAATAGAGGCTGCAGAGGGTTGCCTTTCTGATTGCAGCTACACCAAAGGCAAGTCTAAGAGACTAGTTTTGTGTCAGAAAAGGCCCCTCTAAAGAAAGGTGTGATGCCACCTTCACTTGGCTGTTTTGTTTGCCATTTTTAAAGATGCAGAAGTGTAGCTTGGCAGTTAGTAGAAAGCAGAAGCTAGAGGCTTGAACTCTTAGACTTGTACCTTTAGAGGAAGATAAAAAGTGTGATCCTCTAATACATAATAATCAGTTAAAACAGAAAATAAATGTCAGGAAATTGAGAGTTTTTACTTCCATATTTTGGATGTGGGGATTCAGACACAGAAATCTGAATTCAATTCAACCAACTAGCTTTCTGCAAATCAAAGCAAAAATAAAACAGTAGCCGGTGTCAATGTGAAAGTGGTTTCTCATCTAATATGTGGGTTGTTTAAATGGTTGCATCTGAAAGGCATGCGAAATGACTGACATGAATCATCAATGCAATAGGAAAAATCACATCAGATTAAGATAAAACTACAAAGATGCCATGCACAGGTCAGTAGTACTTCTCAGGTTCAACAACAAAGCCTACAATATACAGCTGCGGGGTGTTTAGAGACGCCTGTATGCAGAGACAGATCACACAGGAAAACATACTACTGGAGATTCTGTTTTCTTTTTTTTTAATGTTTCTTTGTAAAACACAATCGTAGACACACATGCGGCAGACACAAACATACAGAATGAAATGATAGATGGCGGACATGGAGGTGTGAAAATGAGTGGGATGAGAAGCTAGTAATGTGAGGGGGGTTTCCACTACCCACACAGCCTCTGTCTGTCCCATCACCTCAGGCTGCATGTGTATTATCTCTTCGCGTGAGCAGTACCCACTGGCTCATACAGGCTGTCATCAGATTTCTAGAAACCACATAACCTAGTCATTATCCGGCTGATGTGTTGCTGCAGTAGACAGGGCACATGTGAGCAAAGCTGCAGAAGCCATTTCCATGCAGATGAAGTGGCAACTGGTGTCATGCCAACTTGCCTGCTTCTCAATTCAAAGAAATGAAAAAGGACTCAAGAAAGTGCCCGTTTAGCCGAGTTACAAGATTAAAGAACAGGAAACACAAGACAGTCCATGGAAGAAAGATATCAAATAAACCTCCAAACTAACATGCAGTGTTGCAGATTATGATTCACAGGTGTAAGATTATTTACAAAAAAATATCAAGAAAAAGAATTACAATGATGAACGCCTTAATAATCCCTCTTTTGGTTGGATTATTGGTTAGTTGGCTGGTTTTTGGTTGTAATTAAAGTAACACACTATACATCATTGCCTGGAGTCATATTTCTGTTGGGTTGCCTACATAATCAATATAGTTGTGGAGTCACACATAGTCGGACAAAATGTCTATTATTAGCAGACTTATAGCCAATATTTTGGACACCAGCCTGATGGAGAAGTCCAACCATAAATAAGGACTCATTAATGATCCTTATGTTATCTGAAAATATTGGGTTTTCTAACACACTTCTAATTTCTTTGGAGGTAAAATGCAGACTATAAAACTAAACAAAACTGGAGGGTGGGAGTATCCTATTGTGTTACTTAACAATAATGAGAACCAATTATGACTTAAAATAATAATTTAAAATGATCACAATGGGGGACTAAATGAATTATCCCCTATAATAAGGCTTTGGTAGTAACAGTTCCTGACCTTAAATGAAGAAGTGTATACAGGTTTATTATTGACATTTTCTTAAACTTTCATATTCTGGAAAATACAAAGACTATCCGTTTGCAGGTGTGCGTTTTCTACAATAAATATGGCAAATATACACCTTAAACTGTTTTAGACAGTGGACTCAACTCTATGGTCATGTTGGGTGCTGTAGTTAGTGGTGCTGCTGAATTGTATTACGTTATACGGAGAGGTGTTTCTAATATTTTGTCTACCTTCACTGATAAAATTGTCTTTCACGGCAGAAATTTCGGCTTGTCAGAACAGTAAAAGTACAGGAGTTACTAATAACTACTATTAATGATGGCTCTGTTTTATTCAAGGATCACAGTTTAAGTCATGACGGTGCATCAACCTGAGGCTACATCCACTTGTACGTTTTGCTTAACTTTTGCTTTTACCCTTAAAACGGAGACCTCTGAAAACACTGCTGACCCCATTTTAGTCTGAAAACTCCAGGATGTGCTTTAGTCTTGGCAGAGAGAAATGGAAACCTTTGAAAACAATGACACAGTCACCCATGTTCACTTTTGCCATTGCTGTTCCTCCTCCAGCATAAACAATCTGATTTCTGCGAACACCAGCATGCGCATGCCCAGTGTATTTGAATGTGAATGATGTGCCTTTCCAAGCGTGTTAGTCTGGTCAGAGACTAGCCGAAAAGCTTATGTGGACTGAGAACAATTTCATTCTAAGATGCTATTTTAAAATTAAAACGTACTAGTGTGGACATAGTCTAAAACTGAAACAGCTAAATGGAATTCAGCTGTCATCAGGTTTATTATTCACATACGTTTTCCTACTGTGACCTTTCAACATGTCTTCCTTTAAAAAAGGCCTATTGGGTGGACATAACATTAGAAACACTACTCAATATAACTTCAATATGTCCATGTAATAAAATCCTTAGTTGACTGAAAGTTAAGGGGTTTAATTGAGGATTAGTTGAAAACCCTTTTTTCTGTAGTTTTATTACAGATCCACAAATCAATGCAGGCATCTGGAAGGATCTCAGAGTCTCACTGACCAAAGACCAAATATATTTTGTGAATGTAACTGTGATGCCAGTGGTATTACCATAAAAAAGCTCAGGTGTTAGAGGTGTTTTCTTAATGATGGCTAACTTCCAATATGCCATTCTGGTGAGCCATAATACACAGTAACAAGGACCTGGAATTGCCTCACGTAAATTATGTGCAGCCATTAAATACACTTGCTGTGACATGTCAAAACGTCTGTTATGGAAAAGGACTTTTTCTGTATAAAAGCACTACTTGTTTTTGACGATATAGTTATGTACTTAGATTGCACAGCTGTACTATTTCTGCACATAAATAATATTAAATTGCATTTATGGGAATGAATTTAAACAATGTATGTTATGCAAACAATTTATAATTAATAATCAATCAATCAATCAAAATAGCACTGTAATTGTAAGCATATTTGTGAATGGAAACCAAACACATACGAACGAAATACAAAATAAATCGTATAAAGGAAATGCATTCTAATGTCTGGTGTTTATGTTACCTGTGAAACCTTAAGGAAGACCAGATAACAACAGCTGTCTTGCTTTACTAAACTACACTTATCTGTACTGAGTTGGACTTCTGGATAGGAGAAGAGGTGCTCTACCAGTTACACAAACACACACACACACACACACACACACACACCTTCAACTTTCTCGGCACAGAGCTCCTTGGCTTTCTCTCTCATCAATTTGGGGATCAGGACATCTTTCTCCACATGCCTCAGGTGGACCTCCTCTGAGGAAACAGGTACAGATACACAGGTAAACCATCACAACCACGATCACGATCATCATTAGCCCCTTGTGTCCCTCTTATGTGCTCATTCTGGGTGACGTTTGCTTCGGTAACGTAGACACACACGACATGAGATACATATCGTGGAGCTACACCATCACTGTTGTTCATTAACTACATTCATAAAGACGAGCGAACAGCGTTTAATGCACATAAAGTCAACCTTAAGACCATGTATGAAGGTGGTGAAAATACAACCTAATGGAGACACGAAGAATAATTGCTAAATCATTTGTCATTTCCCATTACGTAGAGATAGCCACTTTAGTTTACATTAGCATGCTAACGTTAGCTATGAGTCCACATTGAGTAACGTTGGTCTTTCCTGAGTGCGCGGGGCTGTATAAAGCTATAAAGAGCGACGGGACTTGGATAAGTATTTAACTTTATGCTATGAAAGCCATTTCATGCATTTAAGATGACAGAAATATTTAATACCTGCGTTTGCTGCTTCCATTGTAGTGGTGTTTCTCAAAACATTACCAAACTGAACCAATGTGACCTCGCTCGCGCATGCGCAAAAGACTTCCGCTGACGTTGTTAGGCGGCGGAAGAAACTACAAATCCCAGAGTCAAACAGAGACTCAACATCCGCGTTTCAGAGATACGACAAGCAGTCAGACAGCTCCGCAGTGATAAAAACCCTGCTCCCTGCCCCATGAAGCTTATAAGCTATTTAATAACAGAGGGGAGGTAATTAAGCTTCATATTCATTTCTGTAGCTGACTGTGAGTAGTGTTTCTCATGTTCTTTCCCTTACTATTTATATTCTGAAGAAACCTATGATAGGAAATTATAAACACCATTCATCCTATAATGTGGTTAGTAAAATAATAATAAAAATAACTGTTATCATCATTATTATCATTTTAACTTATTTATTTATTTGTCATCATAATTGCACTAAGATTAGGTGTGAGCTACCTACCATGTATAATGTGACAGCTGAGCCCAATCACAATCATGTAAGCCTATCTGACATACATTGTTTTACTGACCACATGAATAAAAATGCTACATTGTTTTTTAAATGTTTTCTATACAAACTACTGCTCTTGCACTGTATGTGTGCGCATAGCTTTTATATTCAGCTATTCAATACTTGATTATGCTTCTTGTAGTTTCTGAGATATAGTCATTTTCTTATCATACCATATTTAGTCTTTAGGCATATGGGACTGTTGTTTTTATCTGAAAATGAATATAGATATATGAAGAAAAAAAAACAGTAGTCGCACGTGCCCAAATACTAAGTATATGATAAGAAATTGGCTGGATCTCAGAAACTATTTGACCAGTTTCTTCAGATTTGTTCTCAAGAAAAGCCCATAAAACACTTCCACCAAGGGAAATTAAAAATTTCTGTTTTCAGGCATAAATTGGTTAAAATAAAATAGTTTGCTTCAGAAAGACATAACCTGCACTACTGTGTAGTCCTGGTTGCAAATCACTTTATGGTCTAGGTGCTGGATGTAATCACAGTTAGGCCTACACCTCAACGCAAGGTTTTTATGTTGAGACTGATGTCGCCAAACATAGTACAGTGTTTTTGTATATTTGTCGACTCTCTCTTTTTGGTGTAAAATAATGTAGTAGTAAAATATTTTAAATGGTGAGATGTTGTCAGAGCTAATGTGAAGTTAATGAAGATCAGTGCTTCTTGTCATTATCATAATTACAAGACTTTTACTTACATGATTATTATTAAATCACTATATAAATCCCTTACTAATGTCACATGTGATTTGATGTATGGGCAGAAGCAGCAAAACTGTCAGCTATGATATCTGTAGCATCACTGATAAATCAAACAGTGCCCTTTTCCAAACTATGGCTGAATTAATATAGCTTTAATTTTGCCAGATTTAATGACTGAATACAATGATTTAAAAAAATATGTCTTACTTTAAATACAAAATACACAACAGTAAAGCCATAAGAATGGTGAAAGAACACTCCACTAAGAGCACATCGACATCCAACCACAATGTTTCTGAGCCTGCACCACAGACTGCATGTTGAGCACAGTGAGCCTGACCACAGTCAGTTATGTGGCGGACTGGCTGTCTAGATCCCATGCAAGGAGGGCCCACCTGTTCAGTCAAAGCGACAGGTACACACTCACAGACGCATGCACACACACCTTGAAAAAAAAGACAAGCTTCACACGTGCTGTTAGACTAAAGACTAAGGTAAGACACCGGCATAAGCTACCCACCTCCACATCCAAACCACACATACACACCCAGTGCGCCTTCACAACTCACACTCACCCACACACACCACCAGCGGAGGGGATATGGTGAATTTCTTGCTTGTCTGCCTGAAGTTCTCACAGCTCTCTGACCTAGAGCCCTAAAGCTGCCACTTTACCTCTGAGGAGGAGCACGTTCTTTTCATCTATAAATCAAAGACCAAAAAGATTAAAAAAACAATGATTTCTACGAGTTGAAAAAACCCATACAGAGACCACAGACCTTCACCTGTATGCACTGAATGTTCTTTTTCTTTTTCTTTTTTTGCTCACCCGAGACTTAGGCACATACAGCAGATGGACGCACACATCTCCAAGCCCAACCAAACGCCTCCCAGACAGACAGCACACTCTTGTGTTTCCATCCCTCCTGACACCAGGTGGGCATCTGCAGATTTTAATATCAGCAGATCTTTCCAAACTGAAGCACAAGCCAAGTTTCCACAACAGGGCCAAGTGGAGCACATGCGAATGACTGCACAACCACTGAACCAAATCTGAGAAAAATTATATTTTCTTGAATTCTTGACAAAACATGAGCTTAACAAAACATGTACCTTTAAAAAATATCCACTTTACTATCCATAATATTGACAAATCACTCAGACACAGTGTGCAGCAACTTAGCCGAGAAGAGCAGGGGCCTGACATTAATGTCAAATGATGAGAGGAGAATATGTTGCAGTGGAAATAATAGCGCATTATCTACTTTTTCGGGGTTACAAGTAAATCTACTTCTTTGATGGTGACCTTTTTAATTCTTCACAAATGCAAATGAAACACAAAGAAATGCAAACACATAATTATAAAGGCAGTGATTCGGACAAAGTGGCGTAAGCAATTAGATTAGCCAAAGAGTTATTAAGATTCACCATTACTCATGCACAGTGTTTGTTTAATGTCTACGTTGGAACTGTTTGCATTCCTTAAAAAGCAAAAACAACTAAAACATTGCAGGTTTATTCATTGGGAAACACAACATCATGTGTATCTTTTTATGGTATACATTAAAAATATTGCCTTGATTTTCTCTGACACTGTTTCCTGCCTACTGAACTGCTATAATGCTGCTCACCCCTTACTCAAAGAATATAACCTTTCTCCTCCTGGGCGATATATTCTTGTTTGACTGCAGTTTTCATAGTTTGTTAATGGAGACCAAATATACAGAAACACCAGATGAAGTGAACAATCTTTGGGTTTTAGGCTGTTAAACAAAAGATTAAAAAAACAACAAAAAAAAACAAGAGAGTTGAAATGCAATTGTCTAAGAGCTATAAGGTGTTTTTTTGATTATTCACTTACTTGTTTTATTTTTCATTACGATTATTTTACCTTTATTCAAACAGGTAATCTCACTGAGACACGGGCTTCCATTCTCAGGAGAGACCTGGTCAAGACACAGCAGCAATACGAAACAGTTACGAACAAGACATTCACACAAAGACAAAATATGGCACAAATCATAAAGGGAAAAAGTGGTAGAAAACTGCGTAAAAGAACAAACCCACACAGATGCTTACTGATTTACTATGCAAAAAGATCAATTACTGAAACAACTACATGTTGTTGTTTTGCTCTGGAACAGGGTAAATCCTGGAAGTTCAGCCTTTAAGGATAGAAATCTTATCACTACATTTTTATTCCCAGTTTGCAAACCTATCAGACATCCACTCTTTATTTTCATTTATGTCATTAAAGAGTAAAAATCTTTTTGTATTTGCTATTAAAACACTATCATAGTCTGTAAAATCCTGTTCAAGATGGAAAAGGAATCAGTTCTGTCTTAGGAAGAGAGCAAGTAAGCAAGTATCAAGCGCAGTTGGCTCTATAGTGGAAACTGCTCACTACCCCAGGTAGCGTGCTGGTTTATATGGCAGGGGCACGGGCTCCCAACACTGATCCAATATTACCCAAGCAGCAGGGCCCCATGAACCTGGCAGAAGGAGGTTAGCAAAGTTAAACCCTCTTACTACATGCCTCACTGCTCAGGGCCAACCACCAGCTCCTCCAACTGTCCACTGACGGCCACAAAACAGGGCCCCTGTCAGAGAATGTTAAAGGGTCATTGACACTGACACCTCTTGCACTCAAGAGTCTCAAGAAACCAGTTATTAATGTGTTATTTATGTATATTCTTTGTCTAAGCATAGTGATGTAGAATCCACTAAAAGCACAGTTGAAAATGGAGGAAAATTTGTTGCAACAAGGATGAAAGAGGCTTTACTGCAAGGACAGATTTTTAACTTGCAGCACAGAGGAAAATACAAACATTCAATGACTAAATCTTGTAAGTAATTATGATGAGCAAAATGCCTAAACCAGGCTGTTTTACGACAGGCTCCTCTCCGTTCCACACAGCCACAGTGAGAAGGAAGAGCTGTGTGTTCTGATCTCCTCATCTGCTGTTCTGCCTCAGTCCCCACTCCTCAGTATCTGTGACTTCCAAGACGTCGTACGGCCAGCAGATGGGGTGTAGAGATGAGATTTTAGAGAGTGTTTAAGCCCGAGCCACGGGGAGCCTCTTCAGGGTCGATGGAGAGCAGATAATCCAACGACTCGGGTGAGGGGATTACAAACCTACAGGCAGACCTCTGCTGTTGAGTCCCGCTGTGGGGCACCTTCCACAGGTCACCCCTGTGACATTTGGCAGTGGTAAGTATTGTCAATGACTACTAAGTGCATCTTGATGTTAGAGATACAGCCTGGTGACTTTACTTTGCTTCTTCTTTGCTGGCTTTTGAAACAGATTTATTTGACACAAGATTGTAAATACTCCGATGAGTCAGGTTGATGGTGAGGGCAAACATGAGCTTTTACGGCTTCCAAAAATCTAACATTTTTACTTTATCATCGACCCCTCTGCCTTCCTGTTTCCTCATCAAGCTCCAGTCTATCACCAGATCTGATATGTGTCACAGAAGACGAATGAGACTTGTTTTTTTTTTTTTTAAATTATGATGATAACAACTAATACAACTGATACAAGCAGTTTAAAGCATTAATGGCGCTGGTGTAGCCTATACCAAATTTAATCAGCAGTCACCTATTGTTCAAAACTGTACAACCCAAATTCAGCAGCATGAAAAATAACACAAATATCCAGGCAGAATAAAGTCATAACATGATATCCAAAAAGCCCCCTTACTCTTTTGCTTTTTTGGTCATGTTGGCACCACCCAAGCAATGTCAGGATGCATTTCCTCTCAAGCAAGTGAAGGGGTCTGCCACTGTGCCACAATCTGCACCCGCTTCTCAAGCAGGCTAAACCCTTTGACACCACAGTTTTTAATTAAAATTACATTAGGAGTAATCAGCCGGAAGAGTTGGGGATGGGGGTCAGAGGCATCAAGGGAGGGTTTGGTGAGCGGAGGTGCAGTTTGCATAAATGACAGAGGGGGAGAGTTTGACCCCAAACCAATGATCTATGCTGCCAGGTCAGTATAGATGAAGCTACTATCATGCCTAGTTAGCTTTTGGTTGCTTTATTATTCTTTTTTTTTTTGTACTGGGCCTCTATATATATTTTCAAAAAGAAATAACAATAGTAAGAAAATAGCATTAGCAATAGGACATTTTTCTCATTTTTGAGTTTTGCATAACAGTGATGCACATCTCACAACAATTCAACTGGTCAGTTAACTAATTAGTATAGAATGAATAGTACATACGAGATTGAAGTTTTATAACTTCCTCTAGTTTCTGCATTATTCTCCTGTCCTGTTCTGACATGCTCAGTGGTGATTCAATAAAATGTAAAATTAAGTTGTTGAAAGGCTTTTTTTAGAAGAGACACATCTGGCTTTCTCACTGCATCTGTAAAAGGGAAAGACCAAATGTTAATATGACTCTCTTCTTCCCAGAAACAGGAGAGGGCTGAAGAGAGAAGGCTACAAAGACCCCATTCGTTCTCACTTGAGGGGCTCTCGCCAAGATAATTATAAGCTTTATGAAAGTACACAGCAAAAAGTGGAAGAAACCCACCAAAAGAATGGATAGACAGGAGAAGAAAATTACTTTTCCCCTCTGCCTTCGCTTTATGCCCCCTTTAACAAGAGACGAGACGGCAATGGATGGAGGAGGCCTTCTTCAGGAGGCATCCCGGGGCTTTTGCACGTGCGAGGCAAACAGGAGCGAAGGAGCGCATTCAGCCCTTCTTGTGTTTCTCCCATTCATTAAGCCAGCAAACCTTTGACCATTCCACAATGACCAGAGTTTTCCCTCATTACATGGTCCATCTTGATGAAAAGATGAAGAGGACAGAGACGAGGACAACAAGGAGAGCAGAAATGAAGACCACACCATTTGAATAGGGGTTTGGTATAGAATCCACTAGCACTAAACAACACCAAAGAGAACATCTTGTCTTTTGATCAAGTTTTTTCTCCATCTCTCTCCCCTTTCTCTGTCCTTTTTTCTAGAATATGATCCTCCCTAGGTTTCTGTACCCACATTGCCTACACTGCGCTGAGTGTCTGAATGCGGTTAATTATCTAAAAGGAAAAGTTTGTACCTGTTGAAAAGCTATCCTTGGTTGCTTGGCTTGTTAATGCCAACAAAAAGCAGCCATAGCGGATGGTCAGAGGACACCACATGCTGCGGGAGCCTTTCAGACATGTCCCTAATAAGAATGCAGTGGTGAGAGCGCCTCTGAATGCACGCAGGGGAGAGAAAGATAGGCAGGAAGGAGAAAAGAAAAGAAAGGGGAAAAAACATCTTTTACCTCTCCATCTATAATTACTCCAAATGAAGAATAGGCTGAAGAAATGGCCGGGGAGACTTTCCATTATGACAGGAAAAAAAACATCAAGTAGAGAAGGCAAAGCACAAGATCGATAGTTTTTTAATGGATAAAAGAGACGTTTTTATAACATCTCAGAAGTAACGACGTATGTGTATCAGTGTGTGTATGTGCGTGTGAGAGTGTGCTTATGTGTGTGCGCAAGTAAAATCACATTTGTGACTTTTAAATGTACAAAAGCCCTGTCCAGACACTATTATGCCTTCAGTCCTACAGTCAGCATGCTTCAGTATAGTCATGCTACAGATAGAGCTGTCTGAAACTCTGCTTTTTGCAGGCAATGCTCGAGATCTTCATCAGTTGCTCTCACAGTATGCAGGCACATTTCCTCCTCTTCATTTCATCTGATGAAATGAAGAAGCAGAGAGGGCTGCATCCTCATTGCTCTCTGTCAGCATTGGAGAGAGATGTTTCTGTCTGCTGGGCTGAGAGCGATCCCTGTGTGTGTGTGTGTGTGTGTGTGTGTGTGTGTGTGTGTGTGTGTGTGTGTGACCCGCTGACCTGGGCGGAAGTGTCATCTCGCGCTCTAAATGGCCTGTAAATGTTTTCACACTCTCACAGGGAGAGTCATGTGTGGTGAAGCTTTGGGAGAGGTAAGGCTTGGCCAGCAGTGCTTCTCTTGTGATCTGGCCCTTCACACCTTAAAATAATACACTGATAAACAGACAAGCCTCACACCCACAATGTGAAAGGTGTTGCACAAACTGGAAGCATGCTAGAATTTCAATGTGTGTTTGTTCACACTATTGGAGTGGTGAATCGTGTTCCAAGTTGTTATTCATCAAATTTCTAATTGAATATTTCATTGACTGTCTTTTTTTATTAGCAAAGATTGATGTGTAAAACATTTGCAAATATGTGGGACTATCTGGCAAAATAATTGTATTTATATAACTTTTGGCAGTTAAAAGATAAATTATTATATAACAAGAAGGGGGTTCGTTAGACAACTTCAACACTAGATTCACATGTAATACACCACCAACTAAGGATGACTCATCACTTTTTCATGTCCAATAGTGATACCACAACCTTGAGTATCTGCCAATACCAATCTGATTCCGTCTTTTATTTAACAAAAAAATAATAGCATCATCAGTATAGAATAGTTTAACATAGTACGGTAGACATGGCATCTTAAGGCACTCACAACCGAAAGTCTAGGCTATTATTACACCTGATATCAAATTAGCTGCATTGAAAAAAGGGTAGACAGTGCAAGCTCAAACGTAATGCAGGATTTATACTTCTGCATTGAATTGACGCCATAACTACGACATAGGCTCTGCATCGACAAGGAGCCTACACCGTACCCTGACGTACACCTTCCCATGAATGTAATTAGGCTACACGTAATGGCGTCACAGACCTCCTGTCTATTTTTGTAAGCTGAAACCACTTCCATCAGTGGAAACGAAGCCTTTATTTACTTTAATTTCACAGATAAGAAACAATAAATTGTGTATATAATAAAGCCTCCACAAAAATAGCATTTTCGGTCGTGTGTGATTTATCCTTTGGGGATTTATACTTCAGGGTTTTCCTGGCTTCATATGAGGAGAGGGAATCTCCGCTCGTCGCTAGGTTAATCTATACGATGTAAAATGCCATAGGCATGTGCTTATTATGTTAGCATGTTATATTTGTTTGGAAAACATATTTAGTATAAGACAGTTGTTTGTCGATGAACCTTGTGAGTTGTAATGGAGTCGAATTTGTATCGTTACCTTTGTTAAATGTTGCTGTTGTCCCTGGCTTCATATGAGAAGAAGAAAAGTTTGCTGGCCGCTAGGCTAATTTATACAATGTAAAATGCCAAAGGCTTATGCTAATAACAGTAGTATGTTATATTTGTGGGGAGTATGTGTCAAGATAAAGACAGGTGCTTTGTCTGTGAATGCTGTGAGTTATAGTGAAGCCAATTTGTGTACTTGTGTTTGAAATTGTCTCTATTAAGCCATGTTTAGTGTGTGTTTTAGGTGTGTTTTGAATCAACTAGACTTAACAGCACTTCACAGAAACCCCGCCGCCCACTAGTGTTTTGGAGGTGTAACTGCAGAGTGACACAGACACACCACCGCACAAGTATAAATGCTCACAAAGGCGTAGGCAACGTGCGTAGGGTCTGCCGCACAAGTATAAATCCCACTCAACTCTACTATTCACATAGCACATGCTGCTCATCTGTGTTACGTATCATGTGACATGTCTCTTTACGGCATGTCATGCAAAGTTTGTTGAACATTTACATGATAGTTTAGCCTAATGGATCATTATGGGATTATACTTTTTTCAATATCTGATGCAGTGAGTATGGCCAGTACTAAGCCAATACCATTTCTCCATATTGGATGGGATCATCCCTGATACCAACCCCAATCTGAGAAGACACACATATTAAATATACATCCTCTCTATTAGCCTCATTTGCTCAGCCTCTTTGCCACCTGCAGAATATGAATGGGCTATTTTCTGAGTTTTATTTGGCGATGATCCTCTCTGAGAAGGTGACTAACACTGAGGGTTTGTGAGCAATTGACAGTGCTGTTATAGGATCAGTGGGTGTGTGTATGTCTGTAATAAATTACACTAAAAATGGTGAAAAGGATGATGCAAATCAGGACCCTATCTAAAAGCAGCATGTTTATTCAATATAGACTGGTAGATTCAACGCTCTGTGCATCTGTGTGTGAGACGAGGACAAGAGTGGGGGTACGGAAGAACACAGGCCTCACACAGGGGATAGGTGCTAAAATATACAGTGAGAAAAACTCAGTGTGAATGTGACAGCTGAGCAATAGGGTGGATATGGAGGAGCTGTGTTTCATAGACAATAACAATCTATTTTTACTATCAGTGGTGGTGTATATTTTCATCAAAATACAAATCTGAAATAAAGAAAATTGTTTTCAGAAATGTTTTCTCTGGTGGTTTTTATTTTGCTCTGAAAGTACTATAGAGGGCTTATTATTCATCCTCAAAATCCTTTGCATTTTTCCTCCGCCAAGTGTAAACCAACAGTATAGGAAAGGAAAATGTGAGGGTATCATGACTCAAAGTATGAAAAGCAAATGTTTCTGTCTTTACATGCACTGAATAAAATTTCACTAACATTATTTTGAAGATTTCCCCCTTCATATTATCTTGCCAGTTTTTCCTGCATACCTCCTAACACTTCTAAAGTAAGAAAGTAAGCAAACACACACACACACACACACACACATAGAGAGAGAGAGCACAGGGAGCAAGGAAGCAGCCTCTCAATTATCAACCTCTCTCCTCTCCTCTCCTCTCCTCTCAACACCTCATGTTTCTCTGTTAATGACTGGATTAAAGCTCTGATTAAGATGCACTTAACCCATAAACAGCAGTCCCCATTCACATTACATCGAAAAGCCAATTAAAGCAAGCCAGGACTTCAATTAAGACTGACAAAGGCCAGACAATATCAGAGGTTTTGTGGGTGAGGGGGAGTGAGGACAAGTGTGTCACTTTTGCTTCTGCCAAGAGCAAAGATTTGGGTCAGGACATAAAAGTAGTATCATCAGATTCTGTAATAACACTTTTTTAGCTTTTTTGGGATAAAGAGTGTGAGTTTAAGTGGCTAACACGAGAATAAAATCACAAAATGGGGTATAGTGTTAGTAAAAGTGCACTGTAAAATGGTCGGCATTAGTTTTTTTTTTTAGTTTAGTAGTTGTTTTGTATGTCATTTGTTTGTTGGATTTTTCTTTTATATTCAATAGATCAACATTATGCTCGTCTATTTTTGCAAAATGTAATACTATTTGTTATGCATAACGGACACTAAATATTTGATCACAAAAAAAAGAAGTTTGAAAATTTTTGCTTTATGCCAGTTTCTGTAATGACTCACACTGATAAGCCCATTTCCCAAAAAACACTAACAGCATCTGGCGCTTTTGTCTTTGGTGGGAAAGGTTACCATTCACGTTCATTCCTGGGACAAATGGCTCTGCAGTAGTCATAGGAATTTATTGTCTCCAACTCTGAGCAGCAGCGATGAAAACCTGGGTGGAGATGTTAATATTGGCCCCTTTTTCAACGTCAACTTCGGCAACTCTTTGTTATCTCAGCAACAAAATCTGTCTGTCTCCGTCCAAGCAGTGCTTGAACATCGTCCCAAATAAGTCGACACCAAGAGAGACTGAGTAAATGAGAGATATAAAAAAGAAGTAACCATCGCAGCATTTTCACTGGCCTCCATGCTGCTTTCTAATGCTTACTAACCTGTTTTTGATGCGTCCATTACTCACAAAAAAAAAAAAAAAAGGACAGGCAGGCAAAGAGTCTTTTACCTTTTTTTCGCAGGGTTTTATGCATTTAAAAAAAAAACATTTTATTTGAATAATGGTGAAAGTGTCTGTGGAATTGGTTGCACTCTTTGTTCTTTGTTGAGCACTGGCTACATTTTTAATGATAACTTTTAATGCTGGATTTGAAGCTTTAACCAAGATACTCAAGACTGTGTCCTCTGAAACATGACAAAACCCTAAATTTGCATTTGACAAGAAGACAATTAACAGGGTAAATATGAACCAAGGTAAATGCACAACATCCAGAAATCATTCCGACATGATTATGTCTGTTTACCTGCTTAGATTTGATCTTTTGTAGTGGTAAACAAGGGATTCTAAGTCACAGGGACTGTTGCCTTCGCAGCAGTTACCAATTCAGACGGGCATTTTTACTTCCAAACTTCTAAACAAAGCCGATTAATTAACTCTCAGGCTTATACCTCTGAACCATAAAGAGCTTACAAATTACCTTGGGGGAAGTGATTACAACCATGGAAAACAATAAATCAATCAATGAATCTAATGAAGCCTGCGTGCCGTCGCTGGCATTTCGCTCTTACTCTCAGTCATCTGTGGAATAACAATGGGAAAGAGGGGGATCATAGTTAAATTGTTAATCATAATGTGATACCACAGTCAGCAGATTCCCCATATGAGACAAAAAAAAACATGCACAGGGTTCTGCCTATATTGGCTCAAAGAGAGGACATAATGCAGAAAATATTCTTTCCACCCCACTGGAGAGAGGGACAATACAGAGAATGTATTTGTTCTTTTGCTATTGCTGGGTGATCATACTGATGCTTTGTTACAGCTGGTTCAATATATAGATCTATTATATCTCTCTGTGTGCTCAGTGTGAAAAAGGCAAACCAAGTGTAATGAGAGAATGTGATTAAACACAAATGATATGTTCTTATTAAATCTCATCTTTGAATATTTCTAAAGAGATTATGACAAGGATCAGGAACAGCTGGCAGACTTTACACAGTATTGTCTTAATAACATGATATGATGCTCAGTTAAAGCCTGTAGGGATTCTGTTCACAGGGAGGTCAGAGGTCAACAAGAGAAATAACAGCCTTGTAGTGGTAAGTATGTGATGGTGCTTCAGTTTGGAGGATGTTTGCGACTTTGAGTGGTCTAGTTGAAAGCTGGTACATTTAACTACTTGGCAGCCCTATGCAAATGACGCAGAGGATACAGTGGAAATCAATAGAATTATCATTATTCTCAGCACATGTTAATGGTTTTCAAGCATATGTTCATGCAACCGAATCATCGGAATAAATGTCAGCATTGTGTGTTCCTGCAAACCACAGATGTGTTACATTTGTATGTTACATATGGTGAAACTTATTATTTCTTTACGTTTAAAATTCAATTTTATTGTATATTGAGACAATGCTGGGGTTAATGCAGGGGCATAGTGGACACAGGGTACGCGGGGTACATGTTTCCCGCAGCTGCTGTATCCGTCCCCTAATGTCCCCTGCACTTTTCCATACTGTAAATCAAGTTTGACAGGCGTTAAATTTATTTTAACAATTCAGTTTTTCCAAGTTGTCCTGGATGCACCTTGAGTGGGTGGGCGAGGTGCACACTTGCTGTTTCTTTTGTCACTTGCTGCTTCTTTTGTCATCACAGCAGAGAGGCATGCTCCCTTCGAGCGGGGAGAATGTACTGTATGTTTGAACAGAAATGTACAGCAAAAAAGCCAGCAAGAGGCAGAAAACCCTGCACAAACCATATAAGCTGAACACAGTTTTTGATAACAGTTAGCTGACGTTTAAAGATGACCTTTTTCCGAGTCATCAGGTGTTTTTGGTTATTTGGTTTGGCTCCTTAGCCTCTATGGAGACACAATTGAATGGGAAAGAATATTTTTTTTAAAATCATTGAAAAAAAATGATCTTACTCCAGAACAATCTGTGCCCCTTACTTCTGAAATAATGGCTACACCACAGGGTTAATGTGTAGTTAGGTTTAGGCATAAAAAACATTATGTTTTGGCTTAAAATACCCTGGTTGGTCACTACAAACATCTGGAACCCAAATTAAAAGATACCTGCTCTTATTGATCTTGACAATTGGTCTGCTGATTATGTCCACACTGCTTGGCAGCCATCTCGCCTAGGTGTCACGCCATCTACAGTACCACCCCCTTGTCCTCCTGATGAGAAACTCAGCTCATATACGTGTATCTAAGGTACATCGTATGTATGAATCATACAAATATAACATCTGTGGTTTGCAGAAACGTACACTGCCCACATTTTATTCTGGTGACTGGGCTGGTTCATGTGGCTCCAACACATTCTCACTTTAACCTTGTCACCTATTGACATTTAGGTCATGGACTTTCCACGTCCACAAAAGACGTGCAAGATACCCTGTGTGTGTTGGTTGTTGACGTTCTGGGCCACCGTGTCAAGTTCTGCCTGTTACATACATTGTCTTCTTTCAAAACACACTTCCGTTTTTTACAGAAAATTTACTGTTTACATACAGTCTCTTTAAAATAAACGCACTACGTCGGTACAACACCATGAATTGGCGTTTTTTTTCCTTCAACAACAAAAGCACATGGTTAGGTTTAGGAAAAAAGAACAGGGTTTGGCTTTAGAATCTTACAGGACGTGAACACTGCTCTCTCGGGTGAAAGTTGGTGTTTGTTGGACCCATCCATCACCCCTCTCACCTGCCCTACTCAGACTTTTGCCTCCTTAGCTTTCGTCCTTGTCCCCCGAGTTTCCCCCTGGCGCCATAAAACTATAATGGCAACCGGCCGCATATGATGCCAATGTTAAATGGTGCCTTTTTCCATTTGTTTCTGACGCCAGTCACTGCCCAGTGACGACTTTGGAGTGAGACCGGACTCGTCACTCTGTATGGCCCTAAATGTATCACTGTCTCTGAGGATCAACCTGGTTTTAATTAGGCATTAGTTTATTACTGTGACCTGAGATCAAATTGTGACTGTGTCTTTTGGGAGGGGGGCTCCTGACACTGGCAGATTGGTGGGCAGGAACTCTTAACAGTACAGATTGGGTGATAACGAGGAAGTGCTCTAAACGAGCCCTAATTGGTACTGGCCTGAGACTTCTGCAACTTCCCTTCAGATAAGTGATTTTGGGAGTCATGGGTCTTGGCTGAGGAAAGCTTCTAGGAAGATGAATCGCTTGTGTGAAGTTGTGATCAGGGTGAACTGGCAGGGCCGGACTCAGACACTTGATTATCAGTAAAATGGTATGCTCTCTTGCAAATGAAGACACTAAAAAACAAGAAATCAGAAGTGTTGTACTTTTGGTTTAAACAAATCTTAAAAATGGGTCTAGTTTGGGGCCGCAACGAGCATAAACTTGTCCTTTGCTGAATGCCAGTATAAGGGCCTTTACATTTATATCGTGAAGTTGTTACAACTTTTGATTAGTGACTCACCATGTGGCTCATGTGTTACATCAAATTTGAGAACCCAAAACTAAAAGAATATGAATATCACTCACAAATACCTACAAGTTTACTGTACCTAACGTCACCATGATGCCACTCTCTTGGCCAGATCTCTCCTAAAAAGGACATCCTTAATCTCAATGGGACTAATTGGCTAATAAAGGTTGAACAAACAGGCCCTCATCCTCCTCCTGTATTTGTAAAGAGAAATTCAGAGAGATAGCCTCCCAGTATAAAGTCATGCAAACAGGATCTCATTAGCAAATGCAAATGAGAAAACACCAAATCTTCGCAGAGAGGCAGAAGTGTATCTCCGTGGGATAGCTGGAACATGACAGCTCACCAACCGCCCCCACGCTGAGCACCAAATGTGATGGTCCACTCCTGCTGCTACTCTTAACAGGATGTAGGACCAAACCATAAATGTAAGCGTAGGGGGGAGACAAGGAAGTGGGTCACTAGAGGCCTTCACCTTCTGCCATGTGAAGACCTGCTGTAAAAACTCTTGCTGTTGGCTATTAGTTCGTGGAAGAAGTACCTCAGTGGGATTTGTTATATTAGTTATTTATAAAGGAGTTGTGCTGATGTGTACATTACTTTGCTTCATTAAAAAATGTATATTTCAAAGTACATCATTACACTCACAACACACATTTTTGCATTTATTAACAGACTTTTACAGTCTTCAAATGCCAGACTCTCTTGTTACTGAGCATGAAAAAGTTTTAATCTAAGCAAGAAAAACTTTGCATGACTCAAGTCTGTTCTTTATGCACTGGTAACTAATCAAGAAAAAGGAAGTAAAAAATGAGTTGTAAAATGTTTAATTACAAATTTTCATATATTGGCTGCAAGATTTTTTTTAACAAAACTTCGACAGTCCTCATCATATGCAAATTGCATCACAGGGAAGAACATATTTGTGGTTTGCTGCATGATCTGTGAAAGCAGCTGATCAGCTAGGAGGACAGAAAGCTGAGATCACATTCAATTAAAGTGATAATTAATTAGGTTTGTAAGTTGTGGAGAGGGCATTTCCCAGGAAGTGAGAAAGGCAAACGCTCAGAGCCAATCAGAGCTCTCGTCTGAGAGCGTGTCTGTCGTGACATCACAAGCTGCGGCGGGCAGAGTTCCTGGCATGGCTTCAGACCAACAGACCTTCTGCTGCCAGCAGGGTGGCAGTGGCCTAGGGCAGGCCGGCGATGGCCAGGTCACCAGCTTTTTCCTCCTGCCTGGCATGAGCACTGCGGGAGCGGTGGCCGGCAGGATGGCAAGATGTCAGAAACAGCCCTTTAGACGTGTCAAAAAGCAGGCACAGCTAGGGGAAGCTGCTCATCGAGCGTGACAGAAAGAGAAGTGAGGCCATTATAGAGACAGGCTGCCCAATAAACACACGATCACCAAACAGCATTATGTGATGTGTAGTGGTTATGTTTGAACATATGTTTTTGGTAATGAGATAAAATGATTTAAAGATAGAAATTATGTGTTTATAGTCAAAAGTGAGGTAATGCAAACAAGGCAAATCCTGGGAAGTTAATTTTAAAGATTCCCCTCCAAACATGGGCTTTGTAGACTATTCTTTTTGTCTTTATTTGTTCCAAGCAAAGGTTCAGTTACTTTGTTAAAAAAACAGTCTTATGGTATGTCTTCTCCATTTTCTCTTTAAAAAAATCCAGAATTTATGAATATTCAAACTTTGTTTATTTTTAAAGTTAAACTGCTTGACACAAAGCATCTCCTACCTGACTGAAAAAACTTCAACTGTCAATGTATGTACACTAAAGGTTTCAAGTGTTCACATCACACCTACGTAAAGTTGTATATTTGAGCATCATTATCTCCACTCTTGTGATGTCACAAGATTATGCTTGTACATACATGTTAAAATCAGATTTAAAGGGGTAGCTTGGATTTTTTTTAAGTGGTGCTGCATGAGGTATTTATCCACAGACAGTACATTACCCACAGTAGATGATGATCAGTGCGTCCTGAGTTTGGAGAAGCAGACAGGAGTACCACTGCAGAAGCTAAGTAATGTACTGCTGTGGATGAGGGCAGCAGCAAAAGAACCAACCCAAAAAACAATACTGGTTTATGTGTATGCTATATTTAGAATATTTTCACTACTTTACTTTGCCGTCAGACAAAACTGTTCAACAAGGAACTGAAGCCATATATCACTCTCTTCAAAGCCACCAGACTCCACTGACAAAAAGTCATTTTATCTTGCTAAATTCGGAGCTGCTGGTCTACCACTGCCTGGATTGATAGTTTTTTTGTGTTATTGTGTGACTCTGGTGGATCCAAACTAACCCTCTAAAACATCCCAGTTTGTCACCAACAAACAAACTAACTAAATGAGGCAGTGGTAGGCATGAGCTCCTATATTCTGCGAGGTAAAATGACTACTTTTGTCAATGGAGTGTGGCCTATAAGAGATCACAAATAAGTTTCACTTTCAGTTCCCTGTTGGAAATGCCATCTGATGGTAAGGTAAAACAGTGAAAATATGCTACATATGGCATACACTTAAACTGGTATTGGTTTATTTTTGAGTTGGTGTTTTTTAGGTGGCTAAATACATTTTGCTGCTGCCCCTGTCCACAGCAGTACAATGCTGAGCTTCCAGGATGGTACTCCTGCCTGCTTCTGAGGTGCACCGACTGGCATTTACTGTAGGTAATACTGACTATGGATGTGTCCCTCACACAACCCCACTTCAAAAAATCCAAATACCCTTTAAGGTAAGCACAGAGTAAATCCCCCCCTTCAGCAGATGAATGTAAAACAGCCTTCTGGTGTCAAACTTTGCACATACATCATTCTGCACACAAGTGAAGTGGCAATACGTAAAGCACATTTCTGAGCAGAGGGGAGACTTAAAGCTATTTCTGAAGGAGGCTGAATGCAGAAATATTTAATGTGTCAGTGAGTGTGCCAGCCCCTGCACTGCTGGGACAAACAGAGGCTTATATAGAAACTGCAATAGAAACTTTTCAACACTCCACACGTTCTCACTTCTGACTCATTGGTTTTACCATCAGCGCACGTGACCGTATGTGTTTGTGTGTCAGGTAGATAGACTAAATAAAGAAAGAGAAAGCTTGAGAGAGAGCTTGAGAGAGTTTTACGTCCTTGGGTTTCAATCCAATACAAATAATACCTGAGACTGAACATTTTTATTACATTCACCTGTGTAAGATACACTTACATAAGTAATAAATAGACTTACTGATATAAGAATAACCACACAAAAAAGTAACATACTTGGCAAAGGGAATAGGGAAAACAAAGTAAATGCAGGACCATTGAAACCACATGTGCACACCGAGATCTGTGAATTCTTACTCTATATTCATGACTTCCTGAAATACACAAACAGCTCAATCAGTTTATCAACAGAGGTGTATTAGCTTTAGACTGTTTGCCGTTCAAACAGTTTTCCCAAACAGTTGATCTGTCTTGTTTGATGTGTGATGTGTTTATTTCAGAGGTGGCGACCTGCTTCATTAATCCTCTCACTGTCTTTATCATGCAAACGTTTCTCCAAGCACGCAGCAGCAGCAGCAGCAGCTGAGCATCGTCTGGGTCTTGGGAGAAGACCTGGTCTTTAAAGCTGTTAAAAGGCGCCCCATTAACACAGTAATGCAGCATCACTGATAGTCTGAATTTGGTTTCCTTTGAACTGAAGAAGTAGACAGAATCAAGGACAAAACAGTCTGACATGTGTCCCTATAAGAGCCTAAATGAGGTGTGAATTCCTCGTGCTTTTGTGACAAACAAATGTGTATATTGGGACAACAAACGGGCCATATTCATCATCACCATTGTGCCTATTTATTGGGGTCAACCACAGAAAACAATCAATTGTATTGTAATTGTATGTGAGTATCAGGGTTCACATGTTTTGTGTCTTTATGCCAGTGTATCTGTCAATAACATAAATGAGTTTCTTCGTCTTATTTGCTCTTTTTACCCTAAATATAGCAAAATCAGAGAGTAGCAATGTAAATCTCTTATGACTGTTCCTTTTCATGCCTTGGCTGCTCTTCTGATTGGGGCTCTTCACTCTTCAGCCTCATTATCATTGCTATAGGGGGGATCCTAATGATTTGTATATCTGTAGTGGTCTTTAGCCACTAAACCACAAAGACTGACACAGCTGAGTTTCAATCATGACAGGTTCCGTCTGTGCAGCTATTGACAGGAAATTACAGAATTGTGTTTATTATTTTTATATTTTACGTCTTATTGTCAGCAAGGTACATTTACTCTCCAAGTTCTCATTTCACAGTCTGACACATTTTGTACAACATGTTATTGTAGGTAAAGCATCACAATAGCTGAGTCTCCATCTCTCCGAGATACCTCGAAATTGAAATTAGCAGCAACTTTCATATTGTTGATTTTATGCATTTTGGGGGCTAAATTTTGTGAATGTGCTAAAAGTTTTAAAAAGTTGACTAGTCTTGTGGCCAGCGCCACCTCTCAGAAATCTGAACATAAATATCCTTTTCTTTTTCTGTTCAGATAGGAAGCTTATTGAGTTGTAGACATCAGTGTTCTGGGGATGACAATCACCATAAACTCTGCACTATTGACCCCCCTCAGACGCACTCTCAGCCCTGGTGGGAATGTTATTCTGGTGATGTCTTTGTGAGGATGATGAGATGGAAACAATTCACGGCTGGATCGTGGAGCAGCCTCGCTCTTTATACACCTTGGCGTTGATGTTGAGGATCCCCTGCCCCTCCCCTGGAGATCAGAAGAGAATCTGATAATAGGCTGCTATCTGTGCGTCATGGCCACACTGAGAGAGCAGCGGTGAAAGCGGGAGTGCGCCTCTCCGTGCTGATCAGTCCTCCTCCACATGGCTCAGGCTATACTTTTTACTCCCTCCTCAACCAGAAACACAACATGATGTCCTGCTAGTGTGGGCTCAGTTCCGCAGGTTATTTTGCGCGCTGATTTTGCTTAAGATTTTTTCTGGCGTCTTGAATTTGACTTTTAAACGGAAACAGGAGGAAAATCGCTTGGTAAGTTTATATTTTAGATATATGTTTATATATGAATGTGAGGTTTTTATGTCATTGCCATATAAAACATATGTTTCATTTATTATTGTAATAAATAAGAAATTAAAACATCGTCTCCCAAAAAATGAATCTAGCCTTTGGAATAATTTAAGCCCCATTTATTCATTTTATAAGCAGATTTATTTTTTATTATCATTATTATTTTGTTGGACAGGATCGTTTACATTTATTTGTTGTCGTTTCTAACATCGATCTGTCTGATCTGAGAAACATCACAGGTTTCTTCAAACGGAAAAATAATTGGCTATTTCCCTTTTTCACGTCGGGTATCCCGGTGGGACACAGAGCCGCATCAGAATCGAATGAATGCAAATTCATTAACTCTGAATAATAATATAGGATTAACAGCACCCCGTTTATTTCTCATAAAGTAACATGTTTTTTTTTAATTTTTCCTCCATAAATAAATATCTGTTAAAACAAATGCACTGCTATCATAATAACATTTCGGGTTTCGTTTTCCACAGACCTGTTATAAAGCAAAAATAGCACTATTTGTTTCCACCGAAAAAATTGCGGTTTCCATCAGATTATCCCAAAATATGCCACGAATATCAAGACTCGTGGGTGAGCTTTCACTTCAGGTTTACACCACGAAACTACCGCCCCAAAAATATGTGCTCTACTTAAAGTTTGTCATATGATTTACAAGAAATTGGCTCTCACCTCCAGGCTGATTGCCTCCAATATTAAGGTATCCAAATAAAGTGAAGTCAACACTTCACCTAATTTATTTCTAATCGATTCAGGTCAGCTATATTACAGTTTTCTTATGTTTGTATGTGAACTATTGACCTTAGTCTCGTGGCGTTTCTAGCATCTGCTCATGAATTTTATATTTTAAAAAAATAGATACAAACACAGTGCCTTATTTTATTACACTGAATTGAATATAGGCCAATATTTCCCCTAAACATTATCTTAAAACAGAGAAAATTATTAGGGCAAAGAGAGGGGCAGGAACACCTATTGCAAAGAATTATTTTTATGTTGCAGGAAAAGTCACTGTTTTTTTTTTTTTTAATTCAGCAGTCCACGTTTAATACACTCCACAGACACACTTTGGTACGCCCACCACAATTTGCTTTGTTTTTTTTAACATTTCATTTTCCACCACCATCTCACTGTGTTTGCGTATACGTGCAAGTTGCCACTTGGCACTTGGTTTCAGGCCTTTTAAGTGATGGTGAATCAGGTAGCCCACTGACTACAGATGCAGCCTGTACTCTGGGCTGATCTTCACTATAAGTTGTTTCTGTCTCTTTATCTCAGGCTTCAGTGTAGAAGAAGTTTATCCCAGAAGACACCTGGCATAAAACTGTCCTCCTGAGGGGGAAGAAGACCCCCGAAAAAGAGCAACTGAGATCAAAGAAGGAAATCAAGCACTGTGAGCAGAGACCAGAGAAGCAGTCATGCTCGGCGGTGAGGGGGAGAGCAGTACATTCACTGCTACCAAGGACGCAGCGGATGAGAGGCGCAAGTCTCCGGCTGTGGATGGAGACGACCCGACAGCCGGCAGCAGGTACACGGAGCACGGGATGGGTGTTGACCGGTACTACATCCCTCCTGCGGTTTCTAAACAAAGCCCAGACACACCGAACCCCTGCTCTTTTATCCCTTACACCCCCAGTGGGACGGTTTACACCCCGTCCAGCGCCAGCAGGTACCCGTCATCTCTACACCTGGGCTCCGTGTTGCCTCCCGCGGGGTTTCCTCCCTCCACCACTGGCCGCGGTCACTTCAGCCCGGCTTACCAGCTCGGCCAGAGCCCCGGCTGTATATATCCGCCCTACACAAGCTCAGGGTCGGCTCTCAGCAACATAACTCTACCCACCACCGGCCCGGGGATGAGGGCCCAGGTGTACCTGTGCAACCGGCCGCTGTGGCTCAAGTTCCACCGGCACCAGACCGAGATGATCATCACCAAGCAGGGCAGGTGAGATGGAGAGGATACTTCACCCAGACACAGTTATTGTGATTTTCATATATATATATTTTTCATTTAATTTTTTTTCATTGTTCTGTAATAGGCTCTTTCAATGCCGTCTATAATCATTTTGATTTTATTTTGTGTTTGTAGAAGGATGTTCCCGTTCCTCAGTTTTAACATCGCTGGTCTCAACCTGACAGCGCACTACAACGTGTTTGTGGAGGTGGTGCTGGCAGATCCAAACCACTGGAGATTTCAAGGTGGCAAATGGGTCACCTGTGGGAAGGCGGACAACAGCAGCCAAGGTACTGAGACTAATCGATATTTGACAATTTTAACTTTTCATTTTGATGGATGCTGAGTCGATGTAGGGATTAAAATTGAAGGGGTAACCATATCCCGTCGATTAAAAATGAATATAACTGAAATTTACAATGGTAAGATTTTCTATTTGCAAGAATAAAACATTTTTTGTAAAAATAAGGCTTGTTTTTGAAGTCTTAAAACTATACCCTTAGAAATTTAGATGTGCCATTTGTTTTTGTTTTCAATGCATAGATTACTAAATGGTTTACTTGATTTTAGCTCCTGCAGTTTGATATTGAAAAAAATATATTTTTAATTTTATTTCAGGGAACAAAGTCTACATCCACCCAGAGTCTCCAAATACAGGGGCCCACTGGATGAGACAAGAAATCTCCTTCAGCAAACTGAAACTCACGAACAACAAAGGAACCAATCACAATACTTCACAGGTATGTTAAACTAATAAATTATTAAGCCTGAACTAACATCTTTAACAGTCGGCGAAGATTTAAATAAATTGCATTAGTAACATTTTTTTTTTTGCATTTAAGTGTCATAAATTGTTTCAGAATCGCTATGTATTTCTAATATAGCCAGCAGTAAAATAACTACCCCAATAAATAATGCGTATAGACAAGGTTAAAGCGCACCAGTCATAGTTTTTACGTAAATCTTTTAAAACATTTATATATATATATATATATATATATATATATATATATATATATATATATATATATATATATAAAGAATAAAATAAACATATTTTACTCATATTTTACTCATATTTTACTCACTTTGAAAGGAAATCGCTTTACTTCTTAAAACTTATTTTTTATTCATTTTGTTTTTATTTATTTGCACAAATTGTAGTAATTGTAGTGATTTAACGATCTTGTGATCTTCATATGCAGATGATTGTCCTGCAATCGCTGCATAAGTACCAGCCCAGGCTGCACATCGTTGAGGTGACTGAGGATGGTGTGGAGGACATTAACAATGACCTTAAGACTCAGAGCTTCACATTTCCAGAGACCCAATACATAGCTGTGACTGCCTACCAGAACACTGATGTAAGCATGAAACATGAAACCTTCCTCTTTCTGTCTCTTCTATAATATGGCTTTTGAGCTGAGCACTGTTTTTATGATTATACACTCAGACCAATACCCCTGGTGTGTAAGAATGAAGTAGCAATTTCTAATTTTACTCTATCTGCTATTTCCTTGTAAAGTTTGATATGCATGGGTAACTTCATGATGCTTCTTTATATTTGTTCTCTCTTTATCTTCACATATTAATATGAAGCTCTTTCATTTTCCTTTGTTTTAGATTACACAGCTGAAAATTGATCACAACCCTTTTGCCAAAGGATTCCGAGATAATTATGATTCGTGAGTATTTTACTTCATTGCCATGCATTGCTCACCAGTTAAGTGCATAAATAATACAGATATACATTGAATTATGTTTTAGTACATCAGCTGTCTCAATGTGTCTCAATTTAGGATGTGTTGTTTCATATGCATGTGCTAACTCAGTTTGAAACATGTTTTCACCATGATTTTTTTTCACCCAGATACTGCCCTTCCTTGACGTCAAGTTCATATGTACCTGTATTTTCCAGGATGTACACAGCTCCAGAGAATGACCGCCTAACCCCCTCTCCGACTGACTCTCCCCGTGCCCACCAGATTGTCCCCGGGGCCCGCTACGCCATGCAGCCCCTCTTTCAGGACCAATTTGTCAACAACCTTCCCCAGAATCGTTTCTACAACAGCGAGAGAGCAGTGCCGCAGACTAACAGCCTCCTCTCACCTCAGACAGAAGACGGAGCTTCACAGAGGTGGTTTGTCACCTCCATGCAGCAAGGGGGAAACGGCACTAGCACCAGCAACAAACTAGATCTGACACCCTATGAAGGGGAATACTCAAGCTCCCTCCTACCTTATGGTATCAAATCCCTGTCCATGCCAACATCTCACGCTCTCAGCTACTACCCAGACTCTCCTTTCACCACCATGTCTGCAGGGTGGGGGTCCAGAGCACCATACCAGAGAAAGGTTACTCCCAGCCTGCCTTGGTCTCCCAGGCCCAGTCCCACTGCTGGTTTCCCAGAAGACTCAAACAAAGTTAAAGCACAAATAGAAGAAGAGGTGGTCGGCAGTGGAAGCCTGATCTCTTCCTGGACAGAGACACAGCCATCAGCTCTGTCCCTAGACAAGGCTGATTCTTATTCCACGGCCTGCAAACGAAGGCGTTTGTCTCTCAATGGTCCCAGCACAGAGGACTCACCCTCTGACATCAAGTGTGAGGACTTGGCCTCTGCCACCACTGACAGCTCCTATAGCAAAGAAGCCCCCTCATCCAAAGGCATGGCAGCTTACTATTCCTTTTACACAAACCCTTGAATGCTTTGTTTCTCTTTTTGCCATTTTGGTTGTTCTTCACCTGCCACCATGAATAAAAAGTTTGCTTTTTTGTCATGTGTACACCCTGATTTTGTCTTGGTGGTGATAAATGTGGTAGTATATTTTTTCCTTTTGTGATGACACAGGAACTATAAAAGACACAAATAATAAAATAATAATGACATTAAAGGTCAGGGGGCATGTAAGACACAATAAACATCAGCATCCTGAGATGTTGTCATAATTTCTGTCTTCAATCCATCTATTTTCCTGGAATATTTATTTATTCCACCACCCTTTTTATGTAACTGTATCTGAAATTTTGAAAATGCCAAAGCATTTGTTTAAGTTGCTCCACTTTTTTTTTTTTAAAAGCAGTGTTCTGTATGTTTCATTGTGCATACATTACTGTATCTGCCTTTACACTGAGGTTATGTGTTTACAGATTATTTATTGAAGGCCTGTTGATATGAAATTGGTGCACTCATAAATGTTATGATAATATGCTGTATATACCTTCATTGCAATGTTCAAATATTTGATAATAAAAGGCATATGTGTTCTATTGAATATCTGGGTGGTCATTTCAAGTTACGACACCTCTGTCCCTGTTTACCTTACATATGATGAGCTACTGTTTACATTTAATATATAAATTTGTTTTTGATATATGAATGTAGCAGTTAATGATTGACTGTAATTACCAGCAGGGTCATGTCTGATGCTCATAGGCTTTACAATTTAATTGGTTCATTGCATATAAGAACCACCACATATAGGAATGTGATGGAGGATGAAGTACCTTAAAATCAGCTGACCCACCTTTAAGACTTTACATTTAATTAATAAAGGCTACTATAAGTGCAACGCCAAAACCGATTAATGTCATGTTAAGACTGGGCTGCTCAGGGGACAGAAAGCAAATAAAACACAACTTCCTGCCCATCCAAAAGCGCCATTTGTTTCTGTGGACTCTGTCGCACTCTAGTGGAATTTTATTGCACTCACAGTTAAACGAATGACTACAGCAGCCTGTTGAGTTGAGTGGATACTGACCTCATGTGACTTAAGGTTTAATTACACTTCCATTTTATCCCATGGTTGGACCATGAAAGCCAAAAAGTGAAGAGCTGGACCCTTTCTCCTTTTTTATTTAGTTAGTTATCAATTAAACATATACAAACATATAAAAAATAACTTACATAAGTGATACCAATCAGTTATAATAAATTAAGCAAACAGGAACATAGATGCCAGGGGACAGTATACATATACATATACAACTACACAGCCAGATGACAATATTCATTCATACAAATACATTAAAAGAGGCCCACAGATTCATAGTCTAAATATCCGTCTTGTTTTTGGAGGAGAAAATGTTTTTTTTTAATGTATTGCTTGGTTTAATTTCCAAATGTAATAAATGAGGAGTTACATCTATTAAAATTGGAGTTTGTGGATTTTGCCAAAATATTGATTAGGTTAATAATAAATTGTCGTTTGAGTTTATTGCCATTACATTTATTGAAACAGAACATAATAGTCTCTAGGAAAAAAGTGAAATCACAGTCAATGTTATCAATAACAAATCCACTCAACTCTCTCCAAAGCCTTTTAGTATGGGCACAGTGCCAGAATAGATGAAGAAGTGTTGCTGTGGGCCTGCTGTGCAGACTATTTTGATGGATCACATTTCTTTCCTGGCCATGGGAACCTGTAGATTTGACACACAGGTTGAATACTATAGGCTTATATGTCCGTCATTATGATGTACTGCACCACAAATATTCACAATTCTAATGCTGAAAACAAAATAGAATATAAATAGAAATATCAGGATAAAGTAACAATAACAAAACAAAAAAAACATGCACGTAGTTGGTCATATCTCAGAAATATTGTAACGTTAGTCTCGGAGGAAAACGGCTTATTTCTCTTTCCGCTTGTTTGGGTTTTTTGCTGAAACCTGGCAACCCGTCCAGGAGGCAGCCAGCAGAGAGTCAACGAAGAGTTGACAGGAACAACATCACTGCTGTGTGCTGCACACATTATTTATGGATTACCTCACTAACAAGAAAACCCTCCGTTAAGTGCGCTAGCGAGTGACAGCAAATTCACAAGCTCGGGGCTACACCAGCGACATGAACCGTCTGTGTAAGTCGGAATACTTGTTACTCACTGTTTACTGTGAGTTTATCAACTGTGCTAGCTAAGTTGGCTAGCGGCGCGGTTAGCTTGCTAGCAGATCCGCTAGCGTATGCACTGACGTTAGCCAACGCAGATGCTAGCGTCATGTTGTTTTTATCTTTTTGAATAACACCCAGCTAGCAAGGAATGTTGTGTATTGTGGTTAACATCAGCCCTTTTATCAAGCGGAATAGTTTGCAGCTAACGTTATCTAAGGTCAGTTGACTGGTGAATGATTACATTAATCAGAAATGTAACAGAGCGTTATCGCGGACTGTTCATTAACACAACACACCGCCGTCGGTGTGAGCTAGCGAAAATGGTAAACACCACACAACATGGGGAAAGGCCTGCATGAAGGAGTTTAGTGACAAGTGGCACGCTACGCAGACAAACTGTTATGTTTTTATAGCCTTAGCTGCTTTTGTTCTACAGCTCGATGTTGGCTGGCGCTGTCATGGAGGAGTGTTGTTAACAATTGTCGGACGGTAATTAAACAGTTATAATGTGGAGCGTAACCTCATCGAGTAACGTTAGTATGTGTCACCATTTATGAGATATATAACTCTGTTCAAAGAGCAGGTGTTTACAAGTGTTCACCAAGTTGAGACATAGTTTGTCTTGCTCTCTGACTGTGTGTGGTTTTGAGGGTGTCTGTCCTCACATGGCACAAGCTTGACACAGATGTAGTGCAGCAAGTCACGTTATCATGTGTCATCTGTCTTCAGTGATGTATAATCAATATGCAAACATGTTAGTGGTATGTGTAGGATATGGTGTTAACGGTATTTGAATGCATGGGTCCTGTTTTGCAAGGGTGGCTGTAGATTGTCCTGTCCTAATAATGGCAGCGGACCAACATTTCAATAAGTGTACAGTAAGTAGTTATTTAGGTTGGCAGGATAAAGAGTAAATGGTCAGTCATGCATGTAGACTGATTATTACAAGTGGGTTACAAAGAGTGAGGAGGAGCCAAAGTCCCATCCCACGAAGGTCCAGCCTTTGCTCCATTGCCTCCATTCCACAATGGATGTTTTCATGGAGGGTGTGACTCATAAGTCTTCCTAAAAAACTGAATAAGTGAAAGTATGTTAAATTATGTGTGCACTTCATAACTTTACTAAACTTACTTTTACCACATATGTACGCTGTTGCCAGTTTGTACACCCAGCTAAAACGTAAGTGCTGCAGTTAATCTTACTTTTGTTATACTGACAGGTGTTTCTATTATTTTGTTAACCCCATTTATATCAGTGAGGGTAGGCAAAATAATAGAAACACCTCTGTCCATGATGCAGTGCAGTTCAGCAGCACCACAGACTACATTCTCCAAAAGTATTGTCAAATTGAACCAACACTTTTCTAAAACATTGTGGGAAATACAAACTGAACATTATAACCATCATAAAGGTAGGGTTTATTGAATGACTCTAGACTGCATTAGTTTTAACCAGGTATATTGAATGAAGCGGTAACTGAGTGTACCTATTATTTTGGTAAAATTAAATAAGTAAACTTATAACATGAGTCTCTCTTTCCGCATGTATGCATGTATAGGGTTTTTACTTTAGTAGTGTTTGAATATGACATTAAAAATTCCCCAAATCGGGGCGTCGGTGGCTTGGTGGTGGAGCGGGCGCCCCATGTGCAGGGCTGTTGCCGCAGCGGCCTGGGTTCGAATCCAGCCTGTGGCCCTTTGCTGCATGTCATCCCCCCTTCTCTCTCTCCCCCTTTCACGCTTACCTGTCCTGTGCATTAAAGGCAAAATGCCCAAAAAAATATCTCAAAAAAAAAAAAAAATTCCCCAAATCACAATAAATAATACTTTGTAATGGAAAACAGTTATAAAATTTTCCTTTTTCCATTTCTATTTCTGTCACACACAGTTGCTTATGTAGTTTAAGTTGATATTTTGTAACGATTAGATTAGATTAGATTAGATTAGTTCATCCACAGTCTTGACTCTCTAAGCTGCGGAAAATAATCAACTGTCCTGCAAATGGAATGTTGAAATTTGCATACCATTTCCTTTGTCATTGTTGCTAACCTATGGAGAGTTAGGCATATGCTATGTATACTTAGAAGGTTTTCAGGAAGCATTTTTTCCCTCTATTGTGTGCACAAGTTGCTTACACCAAGACATTATTGTGCTGAAGGATTTGCAGGGTGGTGAGAATTGAGTATGAATTATTTCTAGCATCATGAAGTAGAATATGTTGTGCTGACGGAGATAATGTGTTTTGTCGATTTGTGCTGTAGCTCACCAAAAAACCCATACAAGCATTGCACTGCACAAACAGTCACGACCATATGGTGCTCTGGTGGAAGCGAAATGCTGACTTGCTGCGTGTTGTTCTTCAGTTGAGGATATCTTGCTTCACAATGACTCCTGGCCTCAGTGGGATGGGCAGCATTGGCACGGCAAGGCGGAAGCTCCTGGTGATGCTAGAGGAAGTCTTGTCTTTCTCTCTGTGTGAGCTTTGTTGGCACCATGTTTAGTTATGCAAAACAAAAAATAAAAAGAGAAACACAAGGAGGTGGTTTACAGTGCTGTGGTGATGCTGACACAGGGGCTTGTGGCAGAGCAGTCTGGGCAACCTTGGAGATGCACCTCTCGTCCTTGTGATTCAGACGGAGTGGAAGTGATTAATACTCACCATTTTTTAGTTGACAAGGCCTTGTTGGATTCGGACACATCCATAAAGGAATTAAACTTCTGTTTTTCTTCTTCTCTTCAGGACATTCAGTATGCTGGCCTATTGGACTTGAACAGGTTGAAGACGACTAAAGAGGCTGCCGTGTCAGTCAGAGCTTGAACCTACGGTAGGGGAAGAGATGGGAAACACAGCGACAAAGTTCCGCAAGGCTCTCATCAATGGGGATGAGATGCTGGCCTGCCAACTGTACGAGAGCAACCCGCAGTTCAAGGAGGCTCTGGATCCCAACGCTACATATGGAGAGTCCTACCAGCACAACACTCCACTACACTATGCTGCCCGGCACGCTATGACACGCCTACTCAGGTTAGGATACGGTTCTGACAAAATCAGACAATCATGCAGACAGATGTAATGTACACATTCACAGTCAGTGGCTGCTGTCAGTAGGAGAAAAAGGATATCTCAGGGCTGACAAATGAGGGACTCATTTGCTATGCTCTAGATTTTTGATATGCTGCAGTTTATTAATTAATTACATTAGCAAGTGTCCTTTGAGCACTTCTGTTATTCTGCAGCACTCTGTTGCTAATCAGCTGGTCCCATCTAGTACTGTACTGTTGCATCGTCGGAGAAAATTTTTCATGTTTTGTCTCTATACGTCTTTGTCCCATCTGTCTCTCCACATAGCCATCTGTTCACAGCTCTCAGGAATGCAACATGCTGGGACGGAATAGGATGGGGCTCCAAGAGCTTCCCATCCGACAAGCTACCAACCTTGCATGTGTTCATCTTTACTCCTCTCAGGCCCTGTTGTTTTTTCCGCTAATAGATGTTTGCTCAAAAAGTGGCAAAGTCAAGCGGAATCAAAACATACTGAATACTAAATAGTTAGCTGGTGAAATATAAATTCTGGATTCTACATGAAGCATCATAATTAAGAATCTTCGACTAATTAACTAATGGAATAGTTAACCTGAGGTGTAATGTGTCTTTCTGCATGCATCTCTGCTGTTTTAATCTCTAGATTTTATTTAAAATACTGTTAAGTTCACTACTTAAAATGCACTAGAATGTACAGTTGCACCAAAACTAAAATCAGTTGATCATGCACAACAGGAATAATTGATATTTGTCAATTTCACCCTTGTTTAGTTTGTTTGTCTCTGTCTTACTCTCTTAGGTCTTTTCTCCTAAGCAAAGATGGTAATCCCAACAAGCGTAATGTGCACAATGAGACATCTCTGCACCTTCTTTGCATGGGGCCTCAGATCCTGACCTCAGAGGGGGCACTGCAACCTCGGATCTCACGGCCATATGAAGACAAACAGCGTCGGGCTGAATGTCTACAAATCATCCTGTCATGGACCGGAGCAAAGCTGGACCACGGAGAGTATGAAAGCGCTGATGTCAATGCCACTGACAACAAGAAAAACACCTGCCTGCACTATGCTGCTGCCTCAGGCATGAAGACTTGTGTTGAGGTGAGATTCCAAAGTCCTGTGGACATTTTTCAGCGCAGGCTCATGTAAAATATTCTCAGATATGACATTTTAGGTATAGGTCAGAGGCTCCATAGATGGAAATTGAAGAGCCTCACTAATACAGGGAGTAATTTGAGTGGAAGAAAGATAAAAGGGGCCAGAGTAACCCTGATGTTAACACAAATTATTCAGTGTCTGCCCTTTTGTTTTATGAATATTTGTAGAATAATGGCTGATGTTTGGCCTTGTGCTCACATCCATTATATTAAGTCTGATTAAACCAGCCCCTTGTGAGTTTTGGGAAGATTTTGTGCAGCACAGAACATCTTTATCATATATAGTCACGTATGAATTAAGCGATGACTGTGTGTCTCAATATCTGCATTTATAAAGACCTGAGTTTAGTTTCCGTGATTCATAACTTTTACATTTTTTGCTGCTGATTTTTTTCTTTTTTTCCCCTGTATTTTAATTTCCCCGAAAATCGCACAAAGGCGTATATAGCAAAATGCAATGTGCACCTCATGCAAAACCAAATGTTAAAGTTGGGAGGCAGGTAGTTCTGGTGTGACAGAAAAAGAGAAACCTACATAGGACTTTGGAAAATTAAGCAAAAAGGAAAGTGGAAAAGAATTAAGTGAACAAATGTTTGGGAAGCTGAAATTACATATTCATACCAGAGAGAAGAGCATATTCAATTTTCTTAAAGCGGCTCAGCCATTGCCACTGTAAAAAAAGTTCTTTCAATTTTGCTCAGAAGCACCTTAGTAACAAATCAAAAGGAGACTTTCTCTCTGCTGGTACTTTTAATAAATGCTGCAATTGTTAAAGTGAAAATTTATGTCACACAAGTGCAATCCACCTGTGGGTCGTGAAACTGAAAAAAATGGTAATAGTCATGAACAATATAGATCAGAATAATTAGGATTAGCATTTCTGCCATAATTGTGTAGCCCTTCCCTCAACTACTATCACAGAGTTAGGGATACTCAACTGTTTTTGTCATTTAAGCTGTTACAAACTGCATATATTAGCCAGTAAACTTTAGTGTATGTCACTGCATATAGAGTGTGCCCCACTATTCAAAGCAAAATTTTCCTCGTTTCCACTTGCTCAGTTCCTGGTTCAGAGAGAAGCGGACCTGTTTGCAGAGAACGAAGACCGCGAGACTCCATGTGACTGTGCAGAGAAGCAGCACCACAAGGAGTTGGCCCTGTGCCTGGAGTCGCAGATGGTCTTCTCTCTTGCCCCCGAGGCCGAGGGCATAGAGGCGGAGTACGCAGCCCTTGACCGAAGAGAGGTACAGAATAACATACCAAGAGGCAGAGGGTACACAGCTTTCAGCTTGTCACCCTCAACTGGTGTCACTTAAACGTTACATGTACCAAACTTGTTGAGAAATGTAATGACAGACATTTGTCGATTTTATTGCTGTTTCAGACAAAACTTGATTATGTTTTGCTGGAATTTAGCTGGCCAGCCGCCTATTTCACGTTGCAAATGCTTTGGTTAGACACACACATGCACACACACAAATTAATCACACAAAAAAGTTTGTCATAAGGCATGTGACTCCTATCACCATCACGCTGTTAGCTCATTGGGTTTTGCTCAGTCATGTATCAGTAATCATCAGTATCTTTTGCTTTTAATAACTCTTTCCTCTCCCTCCCCTTTGCCCCATCTTTCTTTCTACCCCTCCCCCCCTTCCTTGATCTCTCACCCTCTGCTCTTTCATTACTTTTCTCTGCCAAAATGCCCTATTCTTTTTTTCTCCTTACCTTCCTTTATTCCACTCTTTCTTATTCTCCTCTTGTCATTATCTTCTTTCCTCCTCCCTTGTCTCTGTCCTCTCCTCTCCCATACCCTCCCCTCTAGCTGTATGAGGGCTTGCGGCCTCAGGATCTACGGAGGCTGAAGGACATGCTGATCGTGGAGACAGCCGACATGCTGCAGGCCCCTCTCTTCACTGCAGAGGCACTGCTACGTGCCCATGGTACCATCAGCCTCTAACACACATACACATATGCGGAGTATCTGCTTGTCTTTAAAATTGTTGGCACTGACAGTGACCTGGTAGCCTAGTGGTTAAAACAAACACCATATAGACACAACATCCCCACTGTTGCATCTCATATTCTTTTCCCTGTCTCCCCACAATTCCTGTGTGCATCTACACTGACACTATCTAACAAAGGTTAAGATGCCAAAAAGAAAAAAAGTACTGATTGACATTAAAATGAGTGTCAACTAAGTTTGAACTGTGACTGGTAATGATCAGGATACTTTTAAAACTAGATCATAACTGGATTACTCACATCCATAGACACACTCATTGTTTCCCCAGTGTGGTTCCTGTAGTTGCCATGGTCACACAGAGAGCACACACTAGAAAGCCTAAAAAGTTCAATATTTTGATGGCAGCATCAAATAGCCAAACACTAACACAAGATCTGCTGCTGCCTTCTGTCCTTTTGCTGCCTCAATGAAAACACAATTCCTGTTTAAATCTTTAAACAACAGAAAGAAGGAAGTATGCATCTACTACCAGCTCACCTAGCACCATTGAGCTTGCTAACATTACAGCCATTAATGTATACATCTCACACTGTCATGAGCACGAGCCTCTCGTCCATGAATAGATGCACGCTTCCTTCTGTGCAGTGATACAGTTGGCGGGTGTAGCTCGGTAGAAACAAAATAGTTCCTACATGAAACTGTTCACAACAAGGTCGATGGACTATCTTCAGTAACTGGGTTGTGATTTCTGTAAAGAGACATTGTTATTGAGTTTTTCAAATGTATTTTTTTTTGCGCTTTCAGCACCGCAAGCCGAGTGCCATCTAGTTCCATTATATTGGAGAAAAGGCAGAAATCTCTACTACTGATATCTTCACCACGCTACAGCTCACTTGAAAACAATCTACACTGATAAATGGCACTACAGATAAGAGTAAAAATATATATATTTAAGAATGAAGAACTAGATATGACCTGTTTTCTGTGACTTTTTTCTAAAGATATTTTTTGGGGGCATTTTTGCCTTTATAGATAGGACAGTTAAGCGTGAAGGGGGGGGGGTGGTAATGACATGCAGGATCTTAATGCATCTTAATGTCTTCTGTTACAGCAAGTCCCATTCCCAGTGTACAAGCTAACATTTGAATGGGGTCCATGTCATTGGTTCGACAGCCCATTGGTTCGACATCCCATTAGTCCGACTGTCCGCGGTGCTGAACGGCTCGCGGCGGGCGTATGGTGGGCAGTTCCCATTTGAATGTATATGTATCAGTGTCAGTGCTATGGACACATATTGGTATGTTGCTGGCAATTGGCTTCATGTGTGTTTTATCAAGCCTCGATGACTGACTAGGTCTAGAGTAACCTACATACAGGGTGACTCATCATGCATGCTACATTTTGCAGTAAGGAAAGGACATGGACTGAAGTGTTTTTTCACTGTCTGTACAGCCCTAAGATGTAAACGAAAGTATTTTAAAATCCAGACTCTGGTCTGAATCTCTTAAGTTCTCTTTGTGCAAGTCCTCCATTGCTGCACTACACTTTCTCCCTGACTACCACACTGGAGAAGATGACTAACAAAGGACAGTTTTTAGGGCGCAGCTCAACCGTTGTGAACCACCCCTCCTGAATATTATAATTCATATGGCAGTACACAGACTGCTTTTTAAACAGATATGGTTTCATACATCTTGAACCGTTTTTCTACTTTGTACCCCTTGTTTCCACAAAGAGCTCGCCCTCGTTACACAAACTGTACTTCACTGTTTGCTTGTAAAGAAAACACTGTTAAATTTTCCCCATGCTTTATTTGTGTTGGGATTAGAGAGGCCGTAGCTCCTATAAACTTCATGCTACACTCCAGTGATTCCCTCGCAGTGAAAGTGGCAAGATGTGAACAGCCTTTGTTATCTAAAAGAATTTCACTTGTATTGCTCTCAGTGGAGAGCGTCAATGTCACATGCTTAAAATGCTATTTTAGTGGGCCTGTCCTTTCCACCAAATAAGGGAGTAAAAACACTGATACTTAAAAAAAATTAGGTCACATAGACATTTGACATTACTATGAAGAACATTGTCCACTACAGAGACAGGTTTGTCATATAATAATATAATAACACAGAGGCCTTTTGTTTGCTTATATTGCTGTTGCAAACACAGGTTTGCAATATGATGAGAAAAGAGTTGGATCTTCAATATTTGCACTTTCTGTTTATTTTAGGGCTTTGTTTTCTTCCATTCTGTTCCTGCTACTAACTACTCCTAGCTTGAGCTACATCATATATCACTGCAATTATATATACTTGTTAACGTACATTTCCAAACAAACCCTTAATAGGTAGTATACTTTCTGTTTATTACAAATAAGCAATGGCATGCTGACACTGAGGTTGTTAAGTAATGACAGAGTAAAAGTAAAATGTTAGTAAAGCAAAGCAATAACATATATTAATGGTTTGCTTTAAAGCAGATGGTTTGTCTTTGCAGTGTGGATTTAATGCCAGCAGGAATATCAAGTATGAGATTAGAGTCTAGAGTGTAAAATTTTAGTTGCCTTATTAAATCTACTGGTGTGTGAAGTAATGGTAGCTTAAGGTTAATGCCAAGTCAAACATGTGTAACACATTCATGGACAGACATAATGCACACGTCCACACAGTTAAGGTCAAATGCAATGCAATACAGTACACATGATTCTGTTCAGTCAATATCAAGTGCCTAATGACATATGCATCCAAGAGACATATGTTACTAATGGGCTAAATCAGTGAAAGCCCTTTTATCTGGGGAGTGTATTAATTTGATTTTGCCACATTCTTAATGCCCACAGATATCAGTCTCTTTCTCTGAATTACTTCACTGATGCTCTTCGCTTGGCCAAGTACTGAGCAACAGTGTCACAGTTTGGATTTGATTTGCAGCCTTGAGCCACCAATTCTTGTACTAGCTTCACTTAACCTAGCTAAGATAATGCGTATGAGGAACTTCAAATGTCTAAAACAAACTTATTTGATCTGAAGCCTTTTGAAAAGCATTACCCCACTTAATTTAACTTGGCTGAGATTATGCTAGTAGGGGACTTCAAAAAATGTGTCACAGTTCGGGGTTGATTTTCAGTCTTTAAATACCCCCTTCCCTAATTCAGTTGGCTCAGTGTCTGGCTGTTGAGCTGTGTGTGCTACATATTAGACATACTTTTGGGAGCTTAGAGGGGAGAGTGACCCTAGATTCTTGCTATATTTATTCACCTCTATCATGGGATGCTGTCTGTTAAGTAGGGATGAAACATTTCAGGATTTCTGTTAATCTCCAGGAGAACGATTTTTGATTTCTTATTTATCATCACTTTCTTGTAAGAACTTTAACACATTTCCACACTTCCTAGCTTTTCCTCATTATTCTCTCTTTTTTTTTTTAGTTTTCTTATCACAATTCTTGGTGTTTTCCTGCTGAGCTGCCAGCCTGTCCATCTGTCTGTCCTCCTGACAATTTGTATTTCCCAGCTCATTTTTGATATTTAACACTAAATGTGAAGACTTTAATTTCAAACTCCTTTAAATGGCCAAAAGCTGCAAGATAGAGTCATACTCATTGATGAGTTTTAATTGAATGGAGATGGGGGAAATTGTTGCAATATTCATTATCTAAACGAGGCCATTTAGAGTCAGAGGCATTTGATTGGTGCTGAAACGTGTCTCGAGGCTGATAATGGCCTAATTGCACAGTTGACCGGGTCGTGTTCCTTATTTTAGGAGGGGAACTTTTCCATCAGAGAATATTTGGACACAGGAACAGTCCACAAGTCATTCAATATTTATACTGAAAAGCTCTCCAACCTGTTCCCGAGCTAATGTGAGATTGAACAGCTATTCTAAAACAGAAAACCAGATGGCAGCAGGTCTATGTTGTTGGCTGTTTGAAAGGCTTAGGTGGTAGTGTTGCCACTGGAGTGGGATTTGTGTGGGCTTTGGTGGATTCAGCACTGTGCTTACCAATTCTTACAAACATAAGACTGGATGGACTGAAAAAAAATGTTTTTATGCGAATACACTTTGTGTGAATGAAGGGAGAATTTAGATGAGAACAAGTCTTGTTTCATCAGGATGAATGGGAATTCTTGCAGGTCTTGTCTTTCATGTTTATCCATGCCTTCATTCATGAGGATTTATAGAATATGATCGCAAAATACACTGTGCTTTTGTTTTTCATGCTCTTGTCATCACCTCTGTGGTTCTAAATTAGAGCTGCTTTGTGTAACTGGGACTGGTCTGTTTGTTTATCACATAGTTTAAAAAAAAGTCTGTGCTGTCGTTAAAATTAATTGCCGTTGGGTACTTTTGTTTCTTTTAAAAGGACAACTCAACTGGCCATTCAAACTTTTTTATAAGCACTGGCCTTTTACTACATTGATGTAGTAATTTCTCTCTCCCCTTCTCTCAGCTTAATTATTTTGACTGTCATCCCAAACTTTTTCTTCATGCCTCATTGTCATGTGCTTATAACAAAACTATTATGTTTCTCATTTACTTTGATTATTATTCTCCGTTTGGTTTTATGTGCTTGCATTTCTCTTTCTTAATTATGTCTTTTCTTTTTTGTGCATCAGATTGGGACAGAGAGAAGCTCCTAGAGGCCTGGATGAGCAATGCGGAGGAATGCTGCCAACGCTCAGGGGTGCAGATGCACAACCCGCCTCCAAGTGGCTATAATGCCTGGGACACCCTGCCCTCACCCCGGACACCACGCACCACCCGCTCCTCCATCACCTCCCCAGACCAAATAAGCCTCATGCCTGCCGACGAGGAGTCCTCTCTGGTGAGACACGCCTGCGAGTTCCCTCTCACCAAAAAGATGTTGCACAGCTGCCTTCAAACTCCCTTCTTTTTGTTTTCATATATTTGAGGTTAAAAAGTTTAAAAAAAACTTTGAATGGCAGTTGCAGATATGATACATATAGATAAGAACATAATTATAGTGGAGTTTATCATTTATTTATTTTACATTTTCTTTTTATTTTTGAAAGGCAGTGTTGACACATTCTTAGTCAATGCAAATGAATAAGCAGTGAGGGAGAGAGAAAGAAAACAAACTAAACAAACAAAAAAAGAAAAAAAAAGTTAGAAGAAAGAATCTTGGATCATAAATAAAGCCTCTCACCCTCATTTTCATTTAGATTGACTTATATTCTATTTCTTTCTATTACAAAGGACGGCTATGAAAAAGGAGCCATAACAAAACTATATACAACCAGAGAGGTAGAGATAAAGGCTAAAATACAATAAAATAGAATAAATAAAATGTTTGTAGCAGTTTGGCTTCACAAAATTGCACGTTACAATGAAATATCTGGACATATAAGAACATAGCAGAGGTAAAAGAAAAACATTGAGCATGTTCCATCAAGTAGTTATTTCAACAAAGTCAGGTCTCAGAGGGAGATATATTGCACCCATTTTTTCCCAGAGTTGTATGGAAATGTCCATCTTTAGTTGCAAAGCGAAAGTAACCTTTTTCATCATGTAAACCTCCTTTGTTACATCTATTCAGTCATTTGCAGTAGGACTAACATGCATCACCCATATTCTGGTCAGGGCCTTTTCCCCTGATGCCAGCAACCAGTACCTTTTACTTAAGGGGCTATAGCCTAAATATATAACTTTGAAACCTAATGGTATATGCATAAAGATGGATTGTCTTGCCTTGTGTATTTCTTTCCATTTCTTTCTGTATATTTTGGGAAGTTTATCGTTTAAATGTACTTATCAGTGCAGAGTCATCAGTTGAAATTAAACCACAAGACGAGCAGCCCCAGGGAGCAGCATGTTTTCCTGGCCAAGCTCCTGCAGCAGCAAAGGATAAAACTAGCGTGGAAGTGCACAGACTAATAGTAACTGGCAGTGTACCCATAAAAACTGTACACCAATGCTTATTTAAATGGAATCCCTACGGTGCCACAGATTTCCTGAAGTGTTTCTGCTGAATTCCTTAAATTTTCACTGCCACACCTGTCTCTCTGCATAATGTTGCATTATTTTCCAGCACTGTATTGCTAGCAATCATTAGTATTCATGCCAGTGGTCTCCCCGACAAACATAAACACAAGCAGGACTTCCCCTGCTCCTAGGAGAGCAAGTGGTTTGTTAATTATGGTGTAAGCTCTGAGCATGAAAGAATATTAAAATACCTTCTAAAAAATGTTATTAGTGTACAAAATTCAACTGTCCATAGGCCAATGAGTGGGACAATAAAAGAAGGTAGTAAGAACATCCCACAGCAACCTTCTGCTTCTGTTTCAAACACATAGGACACGTATAGACCTGTAGATGCTATCACAGTAGGGCTGTGATAGTTCGTATAAATGGTGTATTCGTACAAATCATCAGGGTACGGGGGTCACGGTTTGGTGCACACAAATACACAATTCGTGAATGCGAGTCCTGCCTGAAAACTTTTAGTTTTAGTAACTTTTATTAGTAACATATGCTGAGGTTAGCACAGCAAGTGGGATTTGCATGTGAGTCTGTCACACTATGGTGAGCAGAAATGAAACACCAGAGCCGGAAGACCACACCTGCGAGTTCCTGGTTAGCCACAATAGAAATGGAGAAAGAGTCATTGCTCCACTGTTGGGGGGGATGTGAATGGAAACAACATGCTAACACACATTTGATGGCATCACCCAGATGTGCTGATCACTGGGATGATAAATTTCCTCTTAATGCATAAGTTTTATTTATTTTTTATTCTATGCATTTTGATGTTTTCAATTTCATAGCATAAGAGATGCTTTACAGTTTTACAGCCTGTTGTGACCTGTTGCCTTTTGGGAAAGTGTTTGTTTAGTGTCCGTACAACGTAAAGGCCCAGAGCCACCAAACCGACATCAAAGAACTAGTGGCAACGAAGGGCAACTGTTGCATTGCCTCATGACGCTCACTTATGACCCGGCGTTGACCATCGGCCTGGTGTGTCAGAGCCCATAGACATGCAAGTGTACTGTCAAAACCTCATGTAAGGTGTATTTTAGAGCATTATCTAGCCTTATTGACCCACTGCTGCGAGAGGGTCAGCACACCCACTGTTTAATTACCCTTCCATTATCCCGACCTTGTCTGGGGTTTCCTGATAATTATCGAACAAGCTTGACATTTTTCTCAGCAGTCGTCTTTGTGTGCAGTTGTCAAGATGGAAATTATGCCAGGTAATGTGAGATGTCCTTTATGCAGCTGGCAATTTGTCTTGTTTGACCACTCGCTATAGAAGACTGCCAATGAAGGTATCAAGTGTGTTTGATAACAATCCGGCAGTCCCAGGAGAGGTTAGGAGCATAGACAGGCAAGGTTGGTTTTCCTGTCTGCTCATTGGTGCTTGGCCTAAGAATATTTGTTAAAATTTCCACTTAATTGTCAGTTTATTTTCTGTAACTGAACTGGGTAATAACTTGCAAAATTGGGCACATTTAGATTTCAGTGTGGAAAACAATATTTTAAGCTTTTTAACATGCTAAATGTGGGCAAAAAACATTATCCACGTGTGTTGTGACTCGTCTGTAAGCATATAAGTGGCATAATGATGGAGAGCTGATCCTTTCAATAAATCCTTTGTGTTTTTATAATGTTTTTTTTACCCCTGACTTTGGTGGTGAGGGACTTTTAAGCTTTTTAAATGACATTGCTACCTGTGGGGAAAATCAGACAGGTTTTTGCCAGTCTCTGAAAACTTTAGTGTTAGAGGACATAATCTTTCTGGATGAATGATGATTAGTCCTTTGATGGCTGTTTCAATCCAGAGTGTTTCGGTATGTGAACTAAACTGTTGATAGATGATAGCTGAAGCTGACAGCCTTGATTTAGCCATTACTTTATGAGAAATTATAGGTTGCGTTTGGCTGACAGTATCTTTTGTCGTGGCTCTGTGCCTCGAACTGCACTGTGCCAATCGACCGGGTCTACTCAAGGGCCCGTTTAAAGGTTACAGTTGATTATATCACATTCTGCTCTTTCACAAATCAATACTTACATTGTTGAAGTACACTGCCTCCTTTATGTCTTTTGTTGGGGTCAGTCTTTCACTGTAACAAGGCCTGCGTGTGTGACTGTGTGCTTTTGTTCCTGTTTCTGTCTCAAGTCTTTGTGAATGTGAGAAAATACATCTGATGACAGAAGAGTAATTTGTGAGCCTCATGCTGATGAGAAGTCATCATTATATTGGCCTGGGCTGGCCTTTGGCACAGTGTTTTTCACAAATAAAGAGCTACTTCTGTGTGTTGTTGACACATAACATATTGGCTTATTTAAGGCCTCGTTCTCCTGGTCTGGTCATCGCATTGAATATTAAAATAAGGCCACCCACTGCCACATTTTGAAAACATGACCCAGTCAGCCTGTTCTCAAAATTGTTGAATTTCAAGCAAAAACCTGTCAGTGTCTTTCTCGAAAAGCCATGTGCATTTTGATTCAAAGGGTGAATTGTACTGGAGGGCCTTTTGAAAATGCACCACAGAGTTTATAGAATTACTCTGGAAATTATCTTTTATGGCAGAGTTTGTTTATCGAGACTGACTTGAAACTATGTGTACTTTGGCCTTAAGACAGTATTTTTTTTTGTGTCACAGTGTGGTATCTGCATGTCTTCCATTTCGGTCTTCGAGGAACCTGTTGACATGTCCTGTGGCCATGAGTTCTGCCGCGCATGCTGGGAAGGGTAAGTAGTATTTTGGTATGGCCTGCGGATTCTGCGCATCGGCTCAGGGTCTACCTAATTTCTTAACTCTTATCTTAATTTTTTTTTTTCGTGTATACCTCATTGATGTCTGCAGTGCAACTATCCTCCCTCAGGTTTCTAAATCTAAAGATCCAAGAGGGTGAAGCCCATAACATCTTCTGCCCCGCCTTTGACTGCTACCAGCTTGTGCCTGTTGAGGTCATTGAGAGTGTGGTGTCAAGAGAGATGGACAGGCGCTACCTCCAGTTTGACATCAAGGTAATGAGATGACAAAACAGAGACGTGCAGTAAACCGATGTCATTTAACTGTGAGCCTTATACATATATATTTAAATGATGCTGTCACCTTCAGAAATAAACACATGACTCCTGCAGTTCAGTTTCACTGTAGAATAAAGACTACACTGAATATAGACGCCAGTGACATGGAAGGTCAGAGAGGATAGCCCTTTGTATCGTTAAAAGATATTCAGCAATACTGCTAAAAGGTAGACCTATCTGTATCAGCTATCGGCCAAATTGTTATTTAAACATTGGTATTAGCCCAGATTTTCACAATAGGTGCATCCCTTCACTGATCCAAACGATGCCCGCAAAATGCCTCCCCAGTGTGTGATTTTAGAAAGCATGCTGGTGTTCTGGAAGCACAAGATGTGAGACATGTAACACAACAACGTTGGTATCTAGTGTGCCAGCTCCCCAATTTTACACAGACATTGATTCGGCTGTGTTACTACATACGCTGCTAGCTTAACAGCACAACAGTGGCCTCCTCCCATTCCATGTATGTATGTATGCTTAATGCAGAACAATGAGGCAGAATAACAACGCAACGTTCCCACCTTGAACAGGCTGTATGAAAGGGGCTAATGAGAGATGTTCTTGGACTTGAAAGGCAGTGTAGTTTAGTTGAATGGAATTAAACAGAACTGAAGTGGTCCTTATGTGGAAATGGGATTTTTTTGCTGTTACCAAATTTCCAGTTTCTACGACCAACTTCACTTCAACATGAGAGCTTATTTCCCACTTTTTTTTTTTTTTTTTAATCTGTAAGAGGCACAAATCTCAAATAAATGACCAGCCACTTTTTTGAGTTGTCATAGAAACATCAGCATTTTGTCATTCAAGCTGCACAGGCACTGTCATCATAATCGGCCCATTTTTGCGTGAAGATTGAAGATTGAATTACAAAATAGGGCAGCACTTAGGACCTGTTAGAGATGGCTGACTGGTGGTTTGGACTCAAAATGCAAAACATACAGAGTGTATGTTATTGTAACAGAAGTCAACATGTTTTGATCAACTTAATGTATGAAAAGTAAATTCGAGCTTACTAGAAAATGATTGTTTTACTAATCTTCTCTTGCAGAAACTTTCAAACCTGTAACAGATAATGTTGTGGCTAAAACACATTAAATGTTCTTTGTTTCTTCTGTTGACAGGCATTTGTAGAGAACAATCCAGCAATCCGCTGGTGTCCTGAGGCAGGTTGTGAAAGGGCAGTGAGACTGAACACCCAGGGCCCTGGGACCTCCACCTCAGACTCTCTTAGCTTTCCTCTCCTTCGGGCTCCAGCTGTAGATTGTGGCAAAGGCCACCTCTTCTGCTGGTCAGTAATCAGTACCATCCCTAATATATGAAAATGTGAACTTTTCTGTTATGTGTGTTATACTACTACTTACTGAAAAGCATGAGTAACATTAGAAGTGTGTTTGTTTATATCTGTGTAGGTTTATGTGGGACTTTTTTTTATAAGTAATTACAAACACTTCACCAAAATGACAAATTGGAAACATGTTTAGAATCGTTTTTATTTCAAAATTATACAAAGTTCCTAAACTAAACTTTCCTAGACTTTGAAATCAACAAGAGTCATCTGAGAGTAAGGGTGTCCAGTCAAAACCAGTAACTAGGAAAGATTGGCCTTTTTCAAAGAGACAGCCAAGAAAACCTCTATTGGCCTCTCCAACAGAGAGCTCAGATGCTCTGTTGGGAACCATCTCTCCAAAAAAAGCACTCCATCGATCATTTCTTAATGATAGAGTGGCTAGATGGAAGCCTCTACAGAGTAAAAGACATATGACAGCCTGCCTGGAGTTTGCCAAACAGCAGTTTAGGAAATCGCAGAGCTTGGGCAAAGATTTCCTTGTAAGATCCAGGTAAGACTCATAATCAGGCTAATACCAGTCTTTATGCTAAGCCAGGCTTAAGTCCTTCCAACTTGACCTTTGTACTTATTGCACAGACATGAGATTGATATGTGTATTTCACAAAATGTTGAACTATTCCTGTAACTTTTGATGAATGCACACATCTTTTAAGATGTTTAACCATTTTGCCATCATGGAATACGTGTGCAGATTGGTGGCAAAAAAAGAATTTTATCTGTTTTAGGTAAACAAACTAGAAAACATGAATCAGTAAGACTAATGTTTAATGCTTTATATTCCCTTATGCACGTAGCGAAAATGCAGAGCCCTTGCCCGTAAATGCTGAATTCCAGCATTATGTTTGTTTGCATTTTCTGTGTACGCATATTTGTAAGTACTTGTGTTATCTCCCTGCATGTGTTAGCACCAACCTCCAGGGCAGATGGACCCTGGTGCTGTTATTCTCCACCGTCTGTCCTCTGTATTCATACTTCCAGAGCCCCGCAGAATGCCCTCTCAGTTCCTGCGCTGTCATATCATGACCTCCACCCCAACTAATGCTGCCCACCTTCACCTCACTGCACCTCACCTCACTATATGGTTCCTGAATGTGGCCGTTAGGTTCACTTGTCACTTTTACTCAAGAGTGCAGTTGACATGACATTTGGTAATGGAACTGGATGTAACACATGTCTGACTTTAATAGTTCCCTTGACATAAGGAAGGCATTTGGTTGAAAGGCAGATATGGTCAATTGATGGTGGCTGACGGTTTTGACAGCGTCTGTGACTGCACTATGTGATTGCTGTGTTCATCATTTGTCTTAATTTCACGTATAGTCCAGGGACAGAATGTGAGCTCTGAATCAGTCATTTCAACTTTCTGCATCAACCTCATCTGTCTGTGTATATTCCAGGGAGTGTCAAGGCGAGGCTCATGAGCCCTGCGACTGTGAGACATGGAAGTTGTGGCTTCAGAAAGTCAATGAGATGAGACCTGAGGAATGTGAGTATTGACATGGATTTACATATTTTAGTTTTTGGGTATGTATGAGACATGAAGTTACAGCTGAATTTCAAACTGCAAACCTTCTTACTTTAAACCTACCCATTTTAATGCGGTTTTAAACAGACATAATTTCAAATCTAAGATGTTTTTATCTTATCTATTCGAGCATCACCTTACTTGGTCGGTACACCAGTAGAATTATGTTAAGGGAACAGTTCACCCTCAAATCAAAAATACATATTTTTCCCTTTACCTGTAGTGCTATTTATCAATGTAGAATGCTTTGGTGTGAGTTGTTGAGTGTTGGAGTTATCGACCGTAGAGATGCCTTCCTCCTCTTAAACATAATGGAACTAGATGGCACTTGGCTTGTGGTGCTCAAAGCGTCAATACAGTACTTTTGAAAAACTCAACAACAACGTGTCTTTCCAGAAATCATGACCTGACTACTCAAAATAATCCAAAGACCTTTTTGTGAGCAGTTTCATGTAGGAACTATTTCATTGCTACCAAGTTACACCAGCAAACCGTATCACCGTGCAGAAGGAAGCGTGCATCTACTCATGGATGAGAGGCTTGTGCTTGTGACAGAATGAGATGTAAACACGAATTGTGTTCTCCTCGGTTGAGATATAACACAAATTAGCTTGGTGGTGTTCGATGAGCTAGCAGTAGATGCATGCTTCGTGATATGGTTGGGGAACTGCCCATTGGTTCGACAGCCCATTGGTTCGACATCCCATTGTTCCGACCATATTAAACTCATTGTTCCTAAGTCCGTTCCGAAATCATCATGATGCCCTGTGGTTAAGGCCTGGTTAGGTTTAGGCACAAAAACCACTTGGTTAGGGTCAGGAAAAGATCATGGTGTGGGTTAAAATGAAAAAGAAAGTGACAAACACATAAGCCGTGAGCCTGCTCTGCCTCAAGCTGGTCGCGGCGCACCATACGCCCGCCGCGAGCCGTTCAGCACCGCGGACAGTCGGACTAATGGGATGTCGAACCAATGGGCTGTCGAACCAATGACATGGACCCATATGGTTGGCGGGTGTAGTTTGGTAAAAAGAAAATAGTTCCTATATGAAACTGCTCACAGCAAGGTGTGTGGATTATCTTGAGTAACCAGGTCATGATTTCTGGAAAGAGACGTTGTTGAGTTTTTCCAAATGTATTTTTAGGGTGCTTTGAGCACCACAAGCCGAGTGTCATCTAGTTTCATTATATTGGAGAGAGGGCAGACATCTCCAACACTCTGCAACTCACACCCAAACAGTCTAAAGTGATAAATAGCCCTACAGGTAAAAGGACAAATATGTATTTTTGATATTGAGATGATCTGTCCCTTTAAGCCACCTGGTGATAAAATTGTTATAACAAAGAAATGTAGTTTGTTTGCCAGTCCCCCTACTTGCCCAGATTTTTTGGGTTGCAGTCAAGTGATTGATTTGGAGCTAAATTGCCTGGAACTCAACCACAGTAATTAGAAACAGTTTAGCGCTAAGCCAATTAAAATCCACCATGTTGATGATAAATTATTAATTAAAATGAACAACCCACTCATTGAGAGTACGCAATGTTTAGAAACAGTAATTGGACTGTGGGCAATCTCATAGATGATTTAAGATGGCCCAAGTTGCTCCAAAGTGCCACTTCCTTGATGTGACAGTCGAAAGATAAAAGCAATTATTTTGCTTTGGAACTATCTTCCCCTTCGATTTCCCCAGATTCTGTTTTATCTTGGCATTTCAAACAGCACATCAGAGGTACTTTGATAATAGCCAATTATTCTGTTTGTGTGTGTTTGGGGTGGTGTGCGTACGTGTGTGTGTGTGTGGGGGGTGCATGAGCATCTTGGGAGATGTTAGCAAAATATATAAGCAATACACATTAGTCAGGCAGGACAATTTCCCACTCAGTGCAGTGGTCTGTTTAGACGCTGTGGTAATAGTCATTCTCATTCTGTCTCATTATGCCTTTATTTGTTCTGTTTACCCCCCCACCCTCCCTCTTATTGAAGTGGCTGGTGTGAGCGAAGCTTACGAGGATGCAGCCAACTGCCTGTGGTTGCTCTCTAACTCCAAACCCTGCGCCAACTGCAAGTCACCAATACAGAAAAACGAGGGCTGCAACCACATGCAGTGTGCTAAGGTAGGTTAGACTGGGGGAGTTTCACATGACTGTCTTACTATTGCAGTTTATAATTAGGTGTCTCTTTCATCTCAGAGGCTTTTCTGGCTAGTATTTTTCAGCTGGTAATGATTGTTGTCTAACTAGGAGAACCACCTGAATGAACAATTCACAAGGGTTGCAGTGTATTGGACACAATTTGCTGATGCTTACATTTAAACTAAAAAAATAGGCATAAAAATTTGAGTTAGAAAACATTTGGGCAGAATTTCAGACACAGTTAAGCTGTTGGCTTTAGGGCTTGGTTCACTGTTAGTTTAGAGCTTTGCAGCAAACATTGCAGCATGTAGGGGCCTCTAGTGGAGCCTTAGACCTTTAGAGTGTTTTCATATTAGATACTGTTGATTCGTGCCATGCCCAAGTACGATTGCCATCCCTCTCCACTCCCCTGCTGCTCAGCTTTCACATTAGTAATGTTGTGTACCGCAGCGCACTTCGTCATGATCTACATGACATTTGCTTTATGTTGTTTACAGTGTGGAAAACCACACCAATTGCAAGATCTCACACCGATGCAATGGAGTCAAGGTTCACATTATTTCTATAACGGTTTATATTTTGGAAACAGTGTGAAAAACAACCCTCTCGCCTGCCTTCCTGCTTTACCTTTATATCCTCTGCTTTTTAGAGGACGAGATCAGCTGGTACTTCACGCATATGCTGATGTTTTTTTAACCAGACCAGCGGAAAGTCCCTTTGTGATCACTTTGTGGTCCCCTCCCTGAATTCGGAGGTTTTGCAGGCCAAGAATGCAGTGCAGGCGGAGCTCTTTATGACTTTTCATTTTTTCTCAGGGGTAGTTTGGTGAGTCTAATTCACAGAGTGAAGATTTTGATCAGTCGATCAGTTTGACGTTGGATCGATCAGTGTTGATCAAAGCTAATCAGAGCTGATCAGATTGATAATTTAGATGCAGCTGCTGCAAAGACGATTAAAAGCAAACTTTTAGCTCCTGCACTGGTTCAGGGAGTGCACAGTTGCCATTGGAACGCAGCTCCATCTTAAGTAGGTTGGGAAAACAATGGACAACAATGAAATGAGAGTGCTGTAGTTTTAAGAAATAGAGCGCCCTGTTTCTTAATGGCTTAATGAAGGGTTTCTGTCATTCTGCTGTGTGTGCCCATGGATGGATAGGTGGATGGATGGATAGATAGATAGATAGATAGATAGATAGATAGATAGATAGATAGATAGATAGACTGACTTTCTCATTAGTCTCATTTATGTTATGGTATGTACCATGTATTTGTTATTATTGTATCTCTTTTGGACTTAATGGATGTTGGTTTCCACTCCCCCAGGCTACATTATGCAGGTAGTGTCTTACAATGTCTGAAAAGTGGGAAGTTGACCAAATGAGGGAGGTGAATGGGACTGACAACATACCTCTTGTGTCAGGATAAAAAGTTAGTGGGGACTTGATTTGAGCATGCTGGTTTTAAATCAGCGCCTCGCCCTTATAATGCCCTCAGCGGAAACCTAATTAAGGTTTCCCAAGGCTTTAACAGAGGTTTAGGTGGGAGCATCACAAGGGAAATTGGTTTAACATGAAGGCTCTGTAACTGCACACAAATCATTTTCGAAGCACACAGATGGTTCACTGGGAAACAGGGTGAAAAGATGCTCCTTTTAAAGTCAGGAGCCTTATGGAAACAAAAGATCTAATATAGTGGCTAATTAAATGTCTCCCTGTAGGGCAGGTTTTGTTGTGTTGTAGCACTATTTTGGATTCTTGTGATGATACGCCTTATTTAACTTTTAAATATCTCACAAGACAATTTGTTCTTACTTATTTGCTTTTGGGCAATTCTTTGCTCATTACGCAAGATTTCTCAGTGTCTGTGTGTCATTTCTACAGCAGTCTGTTGGGATATAATTTACACCTTGCTCTTGTGATTTATGTGGTTAAATAATTGAGTATAAAACAGTTTTTGTGTTAAATTGCCGATAACATTATTCTCTCAACTTGAGAATGTAAGAAGCTATTTTGTTCTAGTGACAGTAACTGTAGCAGTAGTGTTGCAATGCAATTGTGAAGGTGAAAATGAGTGATCGCATTTAAACTGCTATCAGCCGAGTTTTGCTATCACTGTAAAAGATTATTTGGTGGCTTATGATACTGTCATGCTTGCAAACAATCCATCAAACACCTGGGAAGTCTTGTAGTTATTCAGCAGCTTATGTCTTACTTTGATGGACAAGAGAGAGTGACGCAGAGGTGATGGAGGAAAAAAAAGACATGTTTTCTATTTACTTTCAACATGTACTGCAGCTGCACTTACAAAGTATTTACTGTTGCATGGAGTATGCATACAACTGGGACATACTACTTGACCTGCTCCTATATCTGTCACAGTCTGTAGCGGCAAAGTTGAAGTGAAAGGAAAAAGAATGCAATTCGAAACGCACCAGATCTTAACATTATCACTTAACGTTACCTTGGAGATACAACAAAATTCCATTTGCCGAGCCCGCCAGAGGCAAAGGTAAACTTGGAGAGCTCTGCCGTTGTTTCTCCGCAATGTATGTAGTTTTAACTTTTAGGTTATAACTGCATACATTGTAGATTGTTTGCGAATGATTGATGGACTGATTATAGACATTGCGGCTTCTGTCAGCTGTCAGTGAGCTGTCATCTGTCTGCGGCTCAGTCACTGTGACGTCTCTTCAACTGTGCAGAGAATTGTGGGTCAGAATAGCCAGAAAAGCATGCTGTCGTGCATACTGCAAAATGAGACCGGATACAGTAGGACATTGTGGTATTTTTGACAAACTGCATTTGACATATTGGGACCTACTAAAACGTTTTTATGGCATACTTAATTGTATGGTAGAGTGGGCATTGGATCACACCGTCAGAGTCACGTCGCCTAACTGTGTCTCTGTTACTACCACTGTCGCTGGAGGGCAGGCCATGATAGGAGCACAGTGCAGTCATACACCCAGACTCCTTTTGTCTCTGTGACAGCCCTCTCACTGTCTCCATCCTGGTTAAAGAGGCTGACTAGAGATGGAGATTAGTTTAGGAGGATTGGAGCAGCTTTCACAAGCTGAGAGGCCACCAAGGGCTCAGCCTCTTGACCTGTTATTACCTGGTAAGAAATGGCTTTACGCCTGTTGCTTGGAAACACGGGACTCAGTTTTGCAAAGGAACATTTCTTTGTCTTTTCACTGCCGTTTCCTTCCCTCCGATCTGACTGCACGCTCTTTTTTAAAAAAATCTCGAGCCTCACCATTTCTTACGCTGTCTTTTTGTGTCTTTCCATCCTTCATTTCTTCACCGTCACACACTTTTATTTAGTATTGATTTTTCTGAAGTGTCATGTAAGCATGGTGTTTCCAGGACAACAGAGGTCTCAGCCTTTAGGTTCTCGTGTTGCTCTGGCTAACTTGTCACCAACAGAAGTACTTGTGGCATGGAAAGAGAGAGAGGGAAATCACTTACACCCAAATAGGATGCGGATTGGAGTGGCTGCTGTGTTTTGTTGTTCTACAATACCCAGTGGGACTCACTGATCTCAAATGTAGTCTGAGTGCCTTCTAGTGGCAGCAGGCCTGTCTATTAGACTCTGTCATTTGTAATAGGCAAAAAATAGATGGGAAGAAGATTGAGATAAAGATGACACAGAGAGAAGAAAGTAGATCTTGAGTCCTAGATTTAAGGACTCTAAACAATATCCTTCACCCTCAATCAGTATTCTGATTTTGAGAGCAGTTAGAAAGATACACAAACAGACTTTCAAGAAGACTTGCTGATGTTAAGAAATATTTTGAGCTTTCGTATTCTCATAGGTCCATACTTGATGATATTAGGCGTTACACCACGTCAGCTGAGTTGTGAAGTGTTGTCAGTCGTTTTACTTTAGGGGGGATTAATCAAGTGAAAACAAACATAAACCAACTGTGTGTGTGTAGTGAGGGATGATTTTAGTTATCGCTTAACATAACATGTTACAGTGACATGTTTTCTCTGATGGCAATTCATGAGATGCAGATTTCCCCAGTACAGCTAGACTAGCATTAGTATCTAGCTATCCAGTTTGTGATGTGATGGCAGACTAGAGTAGATTTAGGTCTAATATTTGCATTCTCTCCCCGTAGTGTAAGTATGACTTCTGCTGGATCTGTCTGGAGGAGTGGAAAAAGCACAGCTCATCAACAGGAGGCTACTATCGTTGCACCCGGTACGAGGTCATCCAGCAGGTGGAGGAGCAGTCGAAGGAGATGACTGAAGAGGTATACACACACATATACACATTAGAATTGGACACTTATTTTCATATCGTCCTGTTTAGTGTTGAGTTAGATCACCGACACCCTATTTAATCAGGCGATGGGGAGGCTCCCTCATAGTTGCAGCGCACTACCACAGCTTACCTACACATCTCATTGGCAAGGCTCAAGTTGATTAACATCACATTCATCATGGGTGTCAGCCAACTTAACTGTCCCCTTTCCTAAATTTGACTTCACAGAGGTATATGACAAGACAGAGTTGAGTGGTGGCAGCTAGTACTGGGGGAGCCCCCTGTTATCATGTGCACAGGTACTGGCCTACAGGAAACACGCCCAAGGAAGCAGAGCTTTGGCTGTTTTATACTAGGTTTTAGTTAGAAATGTTTAAAGAGTACTCCACTGATTTAGCATCGCACTTTCATAACATCATCTGACTCATATTGGACAGTTAAAAAACAACAACGATGCAGCAGAACCAGAGTTGGCGCTTACATTACCCACAATGCATCTTGACCACCAACAGTTTGGTTGTAGATTTGGGTGTGTTAAGTTAAAGTTAGTAATGTAGCCTCATTTTCAAACTTGTAGTGGTCCATCCCAGATGGTGCTGACATCATGCAGCTCTCTCTGGAGCCACAACAGCGTTTATACAACTTTGTTCATGTATTAAGTAGTACTACCTAAGACCTATAAACAGACTTTGACGTGCAAAATTAGTGGAGTTCTCCTTTAAAAACATTTAGAAATAATGGATTACTACAGCACACTGATTAGGATTTTTTATTCAATCGATAAGCACACATTTCCTTGACGCACAATAAATAAAAAGCTACTTAAAGTTGGCAAAAGTATCAACACGGGCGATCATGCCTTTGCTGTTGACAATGAATCAGCCTAACCTTAATACACACACTTTCTCATCCTTAACTTTCACATATAAAGATGCAAAAACATACACACATGTGCACGCATCCAAGAACGGTGCTTGTGTTTGTGTGCTTATACACTCTAACAGGAAAGCACTTGAGTCCATGGAGGGTCCATAAGTAAGACGGAAAACACACATATAACAATACACACACACACACACACACACACACACACACACACACACACAAACAGTCTTTGTCTAGACTCTTGACCATGGAGCCATCCACAATCAATTCCGCCCACCTTCATCAAAGGTGAAAAGAAGTTCATTCTCAGTCTTCACTAGCATTCCTCCCAATCACAGGCACTGATTTCACCTGTGGCACTGCTCACTTACTTTGACTGCTCTCGACCGGAGTACCAACACTTTCCTCTGTGAGGGGGGAACAACATGCTCAGGAGTTTATTGACTGTGACTGGTGTCTCATCACGGTTTTGCAGGCAGAGAAGAAGCACAAGAGCTTTCAGGAACTCGACCGTTTTATGCACTACTACACACGCTTCAAGAACCATGAGCACAGCTATCAGGTAAACAGGACTGGCTTTGCCTTCCAATGATGTCTGCTTTGCATAGTGTACTAACAGGCATGCAGTGGGAACTTGTCATCTTGTGTAAAACGGACATAAGTCCTCATAGGCGGGCATACTCTCTAATGCAATATACTGTAAAATGATAAAAGAATGCTGTGTCTGTATTCTGTACATCTACAATATTACTGGAGACTGTTCTACTTTTTCAGTGATTGTTGTGGCTGCAATAATGAGACATCACAATGCCTTGATTAAAAAAGTCAGCTGTTCCCACCTTTTGTTGTGTTATTCAGCCTCATATCCTGGCTTTCTCTTCATTGCTTTGGTTGGGCGGTGTTCGCAAGACATTTTTACTCAACAATAAAACCTAACAGCTTCTGTCTTCCTCACAATAGCTGGAGCAACGCCTGTTAAAAACAGCCAAAGAGAAGATGGAGCAGCTCAGTCGAGCCCTGAGTGGAAGTGAGTGTGCAGTCTGCCATAACAGTGTCAATCTTTATTACGCATTTAGACACATCTTAATCTAGTCCTCTGATATTGAGCTCTTGGAAGTAGGCAGGAGGGAGAAAAGACACAAAGGTGTTTTAAGAATGAATTAACAACAGTGGGTAGAGTTATTATTCAGCAGGCATGTCTAAGTTAGCTACGCTTTGTGAATAAGCTTTGTCTAGAGTCCTTTAAACCCCCGTCAGTTCAGGCAATTACAACCTGTTGCGCATCGCCAAGTTTTGTTCTTATACACAACACTTCAGTAGATTCTCATTGCCACAGTGTTGCTCACATAAGTCTGCCAGCTGACAGAGAAATAGACATGGTCATAACTCAGTATTTATGAGTCTGGCTCAGCTGAAAGTTTGCACAATTTATCCTGCACAATACAGTTGCAGACAGGTTTTATTCTCCAAAATAACAACCAGCCACAATTAACTCTTTTTACGGGATTAAGACGTGGGATATGCCAATATTAGTCGGGTTTTAGGAGCATTCTTTGGACATGTATAGCACATTGGAAATATGCTTCTCAGGCGGGGGTTTTACTGCAGTTTGCGACACACAGCCTCTTGCCTGTTATAGTCAGCTCTGTGTGTTGTACACAAACCAACCAGCCAGTGGTTTGCAAGGCTGGGGTAGAGATATAAGCTTGAAAGAAAAGCCCACATTTCTGGTCAGAAGGAGAAACAAGCCTACCTTTAAACATTATGAAAGACTTGGATATCAACAGGTTTTTTGATATGCACAATTTCCTAATGACGACCTTTTCATAAAGGTGGTTAAAGGAATGAAAGAGAGAAGCTGTGTTTGCACCAGCTGTGGAAAACTTTGAGAAAATCCTGTTTTGACCCAGAAAAGCAAAACGACCCAAGCGGCTCCAGCCGTTCCACTTTTCCATATATTGACATGATAAATGACATGTTAAGGCACGATAATCAGAGTGTGCGCGGCTGAATGTAAACAGGAATTTAACTGGAATATTCATCATCATTATGTAAGAGCTCAGTATGAATATTGGAGTAAAAAAGGGCAAAAAAAACAACGGAAATATTTTGTGCATGTAAACATAGTCAGTGACTTTTGCTTGTTTGTTTTTGTATTCAAAAGAGATTTTGAGTTCAGTTTACCAGAGGTCTAAATGCTGGCTCTCCCCTGCCATCAAGCAAATCCCTCAATATAGAACAACAATATGTACAGTACATTTAATAGAATATAGCTGTTCTGTCATTTGCTTTATTTCAGGATGTCTCATCATTTTATACTGATCTGTATAGCTGTGTAGGTAATTAAGGCTGGAATAAGAGATGCATTTTACAAAAGCAAAGAAGATACTTATTTTTGTTACCCGTCTCTCTCCTTCTCTTTCCCAGGGGAAGGAGGCCCACCTGACACTACATTCATTGAAGATGCAGTCCTAGAACTACTAAAGACTCGCCGCATCCTGAAGTGCTCTTATCCTTATGGGTTCTTTCTGGAGCCCAAAAGCACAAAGAAAGAGATCTACGAGCTTATGCAGGTTTCAGTCCTACTTACTCAGAAAAAAAGACAAATGTTCACAGCAGCCAGTTTTATATGGGCCATTAGAGATGCGGGACTAAAGCTTTCTACCTCATGATCTTCACAATCTGCCCCAGTTATACCTGCGCATCTCAGCTTTTAGTTAAAGATCTAGTGTTATATAATTTATAATCTCTGTTATAGACAAGAAATGTCCTTACCTGCTATCTTTTATATTGTGTTTTTTTAAATACTGTAAAATGAATAGGTAAGTCTCCCATTGAGATCTCAGTCTCTTAAAGGCTTGTAAAAATCATGTTTTTTAAAGATACATTCACAGTAGTTCATTTGTAGGGCTACCTCTAAAGTCACTTTGTCCTTGAACATTCACACTATTTTATTAGACAAAGTTGAACTTGAAAACTTGAAACTGTGTATCCATACAGTGCAGTTTCTCACTCACTCAGTGAGTTTCCTAAAAAAGTCTCCCAGCCAGCTCTCTTTCTGTCCTCAGACGGACTTGGAGATGGTGACTGAGGACCTGGCACAAAAGGTCAACCGGCCTTATCTGCGGACGCCGCGCCACAAGATCATCCGTGCAGCGTGTCTGGTACAGCAGAAGAGGCAGGAGTTCCTGGCCTCAGTAGCCAGGGGAGTGGCCCCCAATGACTCTCCTGAGGCCCCCAGGCGCAGGTAAGACACAGACATGCAGCTCACTTCAAGTGTCAGTCTAATTTTTACGATAAAAACACTGCTGTCATATAACAGAACTGTAGTTTGAAATGACTTGAAAGTGACTAATTAGCTCTAAAATGAAAGCAATTTATCACAATCTTGTACTGACAAAATCTTCTCTGTCTCTCTCACTTGCAGTTTTGCTGGCGGAACGTGGGACTGGGAATATTTAGGCTTTGCATCACCTGAGGTAACAGAACAAGTCTTCATTAGTTTTGCTTGTTAGTTAAAATGTCAACTGTGCTGTTTGAACAAAATTTGCATGTCTGTTGACGCTGTATACTACAGCCTTAAAGATAACATTTTGACTCAAGTACATATTTATATATTTGGGATCTCAAATGTCTAGTGTGTAGGATTTAGTGACATCTATCATCTAGGTTTGTCCATTCTGGGATACTGTAGAAACAACATGGCAGGCTCCATGTAAGAGGACCTGCTTTGTACGTAGATATAAACATCTCACTCTAAGGTCATGAAAACACAATGATTCTTAGTTTCAGGTGATTATACACTAATGAAAACATATAAATTGATAATATGTATAAATTCTGCCAATATATGCTCCTAAGTCCTTCACACTGGACCTTTAAATTTCTTATGAAATATCTAAACAGATCAGGTGTGGCTCTTAAAATAATAATAACTGTTTTACTGTACGCTACTTTTAGATCAGGATCATTCATCATGATCCTCCATGAATTTTGAGAAACTAAAAAGTTTCCAAAAAAATCTACATAAATGGATTAATCTCTACAGAAGATGCACTTACTTTATACTTGCAGCTGTCACTAGCATACCCATGTGTGAGGCTGAAAGTGATTAATCAGTGTGAAACCTATACCTGTGATTGGCTGGACCACTTATCTGTGAATAGGGAGCACTTAATTTGATGCAGTAATTCAGGCACTTCTGTTAATGTCACTCCTAATCAGGTTTAATTGATTGCAGAAACTTAAATTGTGATTCTTATGGCACTAAATGATGCAACCCTACCCTACATTTGACCTTTTTTCAAAAAAGAAAATTATAAAGTCAGTATGTATATCTAAATCTTTTCGACTTTGGCTGCAGTACTGACAAACCATGGTGACCCAAAGATCACCATGTTATTTAACACACTGGAGCAAGCCAGATGGTTCAGTGTTCCCCTGTGCACCCAGTTGGAATGATTAAAAAGCGCAGTTCTCTGGCAAACACCTAAGCAGGTTGCTCCCGATCATTGCACATTAGTAACAGGCATTTGTAGTTAACTTTTAGAGTCATAAAACTGTCGACCATATAATGGTTTGATTATTGACTGGCCTACTTTTTTTTTTACAGTGTGATGCATGCACTCAGTAGCACTGCATAAGACAATACACTGCAGTTACTATTTTAAGTTTCTTTTATTGTTTAGTTTTTACACTGTGACAGTTTTTAAGCATGCAAGCTTTTCACCTGGAACACATTCACTCAGCTCAAAAGCTCTCCTCAGGCTCCTTGAAACACAACACAAATATGCAAATCTCACATCAAATCTGAGCCTCTAAGGTTATTGTGCAAAACTTTAAACAGCATAAAGTGAGCATTTCCCTATTGACAGGAAAACAAATGACAAGATCAGTCTTGTCTGTCAGTTTGATAAATGAATTTTGGAACTCCTTATCCTCTGCCTACTCAGCACCACGCAGCGAGGCATAGGTAACACTTTGTAAAGCTTTTGTTTACTTTAGCTTTACTGAGTACACAGTCACTGCTGGACAAATATTTTCGTTATCCGATCCAAGACCCTTCGATTTTTACTATTTCCTGTCAGACAGAAGACTCACAGATGCCGAGGATGTCTGAAATGAGTTCCTATGTTTTTTTCATTTAGCATTCTGCTCATAAAATATAAAGTATTTTGACAAGGTACCATTATCCAGGCAGATCCTCTGTTGTCTGTAGATTGTAAGAATACTAAGCCTCAAGACATGGTGTTACAGTTTATCTGCTCCCACACTGGTCACTGGTCTGAAAAGTGAAATAGCTTTCAGCTTTTTGAAACAGAGGATTTTGACATCACTTCTCTCTCTCTGCTGTTCCACGCAAGAAGTGAATGAAAGTTTATGTTTTGCTACACAGTTGGTCTGTCTCATTTGCCTACTATCATCTCTGTCATACCTTAATATGTATTTATTTGTTTACTGCGTTAACTGCGGTGCTATACCATTATTAATTTCTCAGATAAACGTAGAATACAAGCCAACAGAAGCACACACAACTGCCTAAGTTTACCAGCCACAAGAAAAGATTTAATTAAGCGAGGTGCACACTACAAAGATGTGACTTATCTTCAAAAGAACCAATTATCAATGTAAAACTGAGATGCTCATCTCACCTCCACCCACTCCGCACCTACAGGATTACAACAAACAAATTGTTGTCAACACATTATTTTGGGCACGTGTATCTATGAGGAAGTTCACAGTAAATGTTTCCACCAGATGCTGAACACCAAGCCAGTCAAAAAAAAAAAAAAGTTTTTTTTTTTGTCCCCTAATTAAGAGCCTCTGTCTCTCAGCTGCAGTAGTTAATGGGAACACCATAGTAATAATCAAAGCCTGATGACTCTGCCTCACAGGCACAGCTACAGATGGTCCGCTCCACGCTTCTTACAATGCCTGCAGATCACTTCATAGTGGGCTATTTTTAGAGCAGCAGAAACATGAAAGACAGTGTTTGGGTGACAGGCTTTTGATTATATGAATGTGACTCAGTGACTTTTGCAAATGTGTGAGACGTGATATGAGTGAATGGAAAATGGAGTTGATTATTTCCGGAGATAATGATATGCAGATGTGCAGATTCAGTGTGTGGAACCCTTTCGTGTTGGTCTACAACCAGAGAATAGAGTAAACACAGTAGCATTTCTCACTAGCTCACAATCTCTAGGTTAGCAGTGGCATTGAAATTCACATTCAGTTTGCAATTGACCACTACAAGTACCATCAGACTGAAGCAGAACCCCAACACTTTAATTCCTGCTTTGTAGAAATATTATTTCCAAAATAACTACAGTTGAGTTTGAAGTTAAACTGTGACTACAGATGCTTTAACTATGTCGTTTTCAGTGGAAAGACTATAGTTTATACCTAAAGTAGGTATGTACTTCCTGTATTAGATATTTCCTGTCTTAATTAGGCTGCCTCATATTATTCATCTTCTGACACCTTCATATCGTTGGATCTCAGTCTCTTGATGCATATCAGTCAGTTATCAGCACTGTTAAATTAACACAAGGAACCATCACACGCACACAGATATCCATAGATATCCTATAATTAGAAATGCATGCATATGTGCACACACCTATTACACTGTAGTGTTTTTTTTTTTGTAATTTCATTTAGACACGCTGTGTGAAACACAGTCTGTGTTAATTGATTCTACATCACATAAACTCCCCAGAGTGATAACGTGCCAGAAATATTAAATTAGAGTTTTGTTGTTTGTCATAATAGTAAAAGATTTACTACATAGTCTCACTACCTCCAGTGGAGAAAACAAGCTGTATTGTAAGACTGCCTCTAGGCTTGTTAAATGTGGGGTATGCTTTTACTTCATACCCATTACCTGAAATACATATTTTTGAATTCATTCAGTGTAGTGTTTTTAAAACTTGCCAGTAAATGAATGCTTAATTTATTTACTTTTTTATCACATCACGGTCACTTTTGATGAGGTATTCTGGTTGCTTTTGAGATTAGTCAGACATACAAACGTAGTGTTTTTCAAACATCTGAATCCTGATGTTGCTTGATCTCCACTTCCCTTCCAGTGAGTGAGTGTGTGCTCTGCTTGGATTCAGTCTAGAATGGAGCCTGACGATTGAAGGCTTGGTTTGGAGATGAAAGGGTTTGAATGATCTCTCAGTGCTGATTCTTCCTGGAACAGAGCACTCAGGCCACATTTGAAGCAAACTGCTCCAACACTTGAATCAAAGTTACCAGTTCACCTATTAAATGTTTCAAACAATTCCTTGATTGATATGAATCAATGAAAATGTGCTGTTTCTCCAGATCAGCAATACATGGCTACATTATCTGTTCAGAGAGCAATATGTTGATGATGAGAATTAGAGACATCATGACTGCAGGATTAGATCATTCATTGAGATCAAGCAACAGAGAGGAATGTAGACTTAGTGTTAATTGGTGATATGTGCTTTTTAAATGTATTTATTTCTGTTCTTTTAAGGAGTACGCAGAGTTCCAGTACAGGCGGAGACATAGGCAGCGGAGGCGAGGTGACATGTCCAGTCTCCGTAGCAACACACCTGACCCTGATGACTCCAGCGACAGCATTTTAGGTACTGCAGTGGACATACAGGACTCTCCTTGAGGGGGCTCTTTGTTCTTAGTGTTGGACTTAGTCTCATATGTGGACCTTCGTTCTAAACTTCTGTAACTAAACAATATCATACCTGTGGATGATGTGACCCTATGTTCCCAGTAGTGATTGGCCTGTTTTTACATAAAGAGAGATGTCAGGAAATAAGGGCACAAAGGATGGATGCAACACACTTGGGTGAGGTACATAAAAAATGTTAATGCAATGTAAACAAGTGCAATTACCAAGTTTTCTAATCTATGATTAAATAATGCGTGTACATCAAATTAAACTACATTGATCCAGTCATCCTCCCTCAGTTCTCGATACTGATTTGTACAGAACCCAAATGAGGGTACTGGCCTAAACTTTGGAAAATCACAACTGCTCAAGTTCAACAAGCCAATATTTCTAATCCATAAACTTTTGTCCATCACAGTGCTGCTTTGTTTTTGGCTGTGTGGAATGAAAGATGGACGGAGTTTGCAATTTTGAAGCCAGCCAAGATTGTGTTGTGCCAGGAAGGATTAATTGATTTTAGATGAAGAATCTGAATTAGTGAATGTCCGGGGAAAATGCTATTACTTGCATTATATCTTGCAGTGTTCACTAAAAGGAAGATGATTTTCCTAAAAGCAGTAATTAGCAATAAGTTTAATTGCCATCCAGGTGCTACTGTAAAGATTCAGCTTAATGACTGTGGGTGTTTTTTCCTTTTTTTCCCCTGCAAAGACGCACAGGATCTCGGAGGTGGACGTAGACAAGGTCATCTGATGGTGAGTGAACAATTTCCATTTTCATCTCAGCTAAAGGCTTTCTGCCTTTAAAACTTTTCAGACAATGTCAAGAGTGTGGGAAATTAATCTAGCTGAATTGATTACTGAAGGGCTTTTTTTCTTATTGTCACTGTGGCTTGATAATGCTGAGGTAACACAATTTTCCTTGTTCATTTTTGGGTTTCGTTTTGTTAATGCAATCTTAAAAGAATACTTTACCCCCAAAATGACTTTGTGTATCCGTTACTCATGCCAGGTACGATAAATTACGAACACTCACACAACTCATACAGTAAAATCCAAGTCTCATTTATCCAGTCACATGCTCCGTACATCTCAAACAGACAGCCCTCTCCAACAGGGAATTGAAGTAAAAGTGAAACTTGTATACGCTCTCTCAAAGCCAGACTCCATTAAGAAAAATAGACATTTACCTCACTGAACACAGGAGCTGCAGGCTGCCTCGATCAGTTTGTTTGTTTGTGTTATTGTGTGGCTTAAGTGTTTTAAAGGGTTAGTTCGGATTCACAAAAGTCACACAATATCACAAACTACCAGTCAAGGCAGTGGTAGACCAGTAGTTCCCATGTTCAGTGAGGTAAAATTACTATTTTTGTCAATTGAGTCTGGCTTTGATGAAAGCATAGGTTTCACCTTTAGTTCAGTTCCCCATTCTGCAAAAACAGATGTTTTAATGTAGTTTTGCTTGTGTTAAACGTGGACCAGTTTTACTCCAATTCATCAAGAATCTCCATTTTTGGATTCTTAATTCACCGGAAGTGTGCGAGAAAAACGACTTCCAATGCAACATATGGTGGGTAATTGATATACAGATGGTCATTTTGAGGGTGAAGTATTCCTTACAGAAAACTTTACTAAAGTCTAATGCATTTCTTCACATTATAATTTTGTATACTGTTAAATTATACAAAAGGTAGAAGATTAAATCCAGAGTCAAATTTCAGGGAAATGGGGCTGTAGAATCCTTTGACAGTTGTAAATTGTTGTATGAGTATATATAACTGATTAATAAAACCGTGATTTTTGTCTAGTAAATTAAACAGATGAAGTTAATGTACATAATGCACATAAGGCATAAAATTTCATACATTATAGATGCAAATACCTTTATTGTTTCCAAAAAACTATTGGGCAACATGTTCCTTTATCACAATGAACATCCGCAGGAGTTTATTTTAAAGTCAATCCCACATACTCCTGTTGTGATGCCTTTAAAACTCAGTAGCGCACCAAATCCCCAGATTGGAATAATTCCCTACAAATACACAATTCTGGTTTCCAGTAATGTTTGCTTTAATCTGTATTTCCGAGCTGTTTTAGTTGGGGTTTTTTGTCATTTAAAAGATAAAAGTGTGCATTCATGAATAGACTGACAGCCACAGACTGGTTTGGGAAGTTGGATCATACCGAGAGACTGTTGTAGAAAAATTATGCTTTCATGGTAATTAACCTAAGAGGCCTTTGTAAGTCCTTCACACTTGGTATACTTTATGTGAGGAGGCTCTAGGTCTCTGGAGGATGAGATAAGATGGAGTCCTGTGGTAAAAAGTCTGGGCAGGGGGTTATGAACATTGTTTTGACACCTCCTGATGAGCCATGATTCTTTATGATGTGGGATACACTGTATCAGGCTGAGGGGATGTAACATTACTTTTAGTTTTTGGTGTATCTGTTCGTGCACATGTGCTGTGCCAGAAGCTTCTCTGATCAGATTTGTTGTAATAAACATACACAAGTGAGGACAACTGAGGCTCGTCGAGTTAGATCTATTATTCATCAAAGAGAAGACCAGTACAAGTTTTTCCACTTCAGAGACGAACTAAATCACTGTTATTCTGTTCAACAGTAACAAAAATACACCATATTGACAGCCGTGTCTTTTACCACAGTGGAGTATTAAAGTGTAAAACTCAAAAACACGTGCAGCAAACAACAACACAGCAGGTATTAAAAAAACAGAAAAGAAAAAACTGCCATTACCTGCTATTATTTTCCTTGTCTGTAGATGGCACACAGCATGTTTCCATGTGCAGCTCTAATCTGCTGCTGCTTTTACTGTCCTTGCCAAAAAGTGGTGCAGGTTGGAGTTAAACTGCAGGTGTAAAACAGGTGGTGCTCTGTTACTGGATGATACTGGTTTGGTGTGCATCACTGACACTGTGTATCCTGGATTTTCTTGCAGGGTCTCGGTTCTTTGGACGACGATGACCCTAACATTCTACTGGCCATTCAGCTGTCACTCCAGGACTCTGGGATGGCAGAGATTGGATCCAACCATGACGTCCTTGCCAACGAAGCCTCACTTGGCGCCATCGGGACCTCCCTGCCTTCTAGGCTTGAACAGAGTGCTCCAGGTGTAGAGGTCCTTCCCAGAGCTTCTCTGAGCAGCTCAGAACTGCTGGAGCTGGGAGATAACATGGCTAGACTTGGCAACATCAACATCAGCAGCCAGTACTCTGCTGCTACTAGTGTTTCCACCTCTGTACAGCACTGTGACAGTCACCGCCGGGCCTATGGGGCCTCTGTGCCGATACCAATGGCTCCGGGTGGCAGCAAGTCATCCACGGGCCTCTTCTCCTCTTCCAGTGACACGATAGACTCGACCACATGCGGCAGCCACGACCCATCCTCATCCTCTGCATTAGTAGCAAATGCTAACCTGCTGGGAAACATCATGGCATGGTTCCACGACATGAATCCTCAAGGTATCACCCTGGTCCCCTCAGCCTCCTCCGACACTGATTCAAACTTCGGCGCACTCCATGCAGGCGGAGGAGGGTGCCTGCAGGATGAAGAGAAAGGCGGGGCTGTCTTGCCTGAAAACAGGAAACCTCAGGAAATGATGGCAGACGTGGGTTTCTGCTCTCAGAGACTGGGCGACATGGAGGACAAGGAGTCTGCTGTCACTCAGAGGCCGACCCAGTTAGATCTAGCAGGGATGGACACCACACCACTACCTTACACGGCCACCCTTGATACAAGTGGAGACCATGCCGAACGGGGAGGCTCAAAGGTCTGCCACGTCGACACTCCGCAGTGTGACTCTGTGTCCGACCAGCTGCCCAGCACCAGCTCCTCTGAGTGGGAGGACCAAGTGCACTTGGTATGAGCTGACTGGCTGAGATGGGAAGGAGCTTTTTCGGAAAGGCCAAAAACCACTATAGATTGCATTGAAATAGAGTTGAGGATTACGCGTAGTAGCTATTAAGGTGGAATGTAAACAGAATGAAGAATGTGTCAGTTTGTATTCGGTTGGACAGTGGGGGAAGAGGTATTTAGACTCTTAGATAGTCTAGCATTGCAGTCAGATCGTTTTCCTGCGTTTACTGTATTGTCAGCCCCCCCGACAACCAGCCCTCCTGAAAAGAAAGCACTAACTGAAGGAGAGATTACATTTGATAACAATTTTTTTTTTCAAGGATGTATTTCCTAAAAATGATTCTGTGCTGATAGGAATACAAATAACTTGCTTTTTACTGAAATCAATTTTAGAGGAGATAAGAGATGTAGAGACTTTAGTGTTAGTGCAGGTATTAACTTTTTTTTTCCACTGGAGTAAAAGCCTACTGTATGTGTCTGAATCAGGTCTGAGGGAGGTTTTTTCCAACTGTACATATGAGCAGATCAATATTTTGTTCCACTCTGTAGGGTACAGGCTGGGAGATGGTTCCCGCTCCTGTCCAAACCTGCCTACTTTATAGGTGCCAAACACTGACTAGCAAAAGCACAGTTTGCAGTCACTAAGTGGATTCTTCAAAGCAAATTGTGCCTGCTTATTACAATCTCAACAACTCAGCTAAACTTTAAATGTGAACGTCTCGAGCCATATTTGTATTTGAGATTGCGGCTGTGTGATATTTTCCAGATCTCACTACTATCTAAAAGCTGTAGTGTGCTGTGTACAGTGAATCTGTACTTTAAGACCATCATAGTTGTGTATTTTATTATGTGAAACACTCACACGCAATAGTTTAGATTCATTATCTAAATGGACCGTTGGTGGCCTGCTTGAAAACATTTCAAAATTGACTTGACAATAATTATTCATCTTGGAGCTTCAATCCTAACATGCTTTTAAAGAGAACTGTCTTCTAATCTCTAGAAACGAGAAATGCTGAGGGCCCAGAGGGGCTGCTCAGTGTCACTCAGTTCACTATAGTCTGAATTCCATTGTAGCTCGCCGATATTAATGTTTGAGCGCTGCAGCTAAATGTGGAGCGTGACAGACTAAGTAGACAGTGAGTTGTCTTGTTTAGATACCGCAGGAAAGGCCAGTGAGAGAGATAATCAGGCAATCTCATTCAGACTTTGGCGAATTAATTAATCATGCCCAAGTCACTGTAATTAATCTCTGGGTCCTATTTAAGTGTAATATAAGCAAAGCCTTCTTCGAGCTCTACAGATGTCTCGGGCAGCAGGGTAATGCATGGAGAGTTCATGAATGTGTATTGCATCTCAAACACATGGGGAGTCCATGTCTTTGAAACAGTTCTCTACGCAGTTAGAGACACAGTGCCTTTATGTCAATCACCGTTATTTCATATTTTTTTTTCACATATTTTTCTGAGTGCTAATTACACAGTATTTACAGTGTAAATGAAACAAACACCTGTTACCTTAAAGATATATCTCTCACATAAAGTTTATAGTGTGCAAACATGAGATCTTGATTTTTTTTTTCTCATCAAAATATCTGTAGCATGAGGCTTTTTTGTTGGTTCTAGTAGTATTATGTTAATGGAAAACACTGATTTTATATGATTTGGTATAATGGGTAATGGTTAATGTCATACTTTCAAATCTTGTTCCCAAATATTTTGAAAAAGGTTTTATTTCTCTCTCTTTTTTTTTTTTTTTTTTTTTTTTTTTGTGCAGAAGGGCTTCTTGCCCTAAATTTTGAAGTTTTTTTTTCTGTGATTTAGAAACTAAAATCACTGTATTGAAAATGAGTTGACCTACTGTATGTGTATCATGTATCTTACCTGAAGACACTAAAATGGAGGAAAGTTGCAATATAAAGTAGGTATTTATTTGAAATCAATTGAATCCATTAAAGGAAAAAATGGATTGTGAATAACCCATATGACACATTGATCAATTTTACCTTGTAGACTTAATTATGTTTTTAAACACAGACTAATGTTTGACTGAAGTAAATGACTTTTTTTCCCCTAGCAGATGTGTAAAGCCACATTAAATCTAAAGATAGTGTCTTGAAGTTGTGAAACTGTGAGTGCCATATGGTTAGTGGAGCTAACTCTGTTGGACTTGGTTAATGGAAGTGGAGATAACATACAGTATGTTGCCCCTTTTTGTGTAACAGTATGCTGTGCATGAAATGGGTACAAGTCTAAATGGAATTTGTACTTCCTTTGTATTTCACCTCTAACGTTCAGGTGATTTATTTTACAATGGCATATAACATTTTGTAACTCACTGAGATTTTCTATTGTAAAGCAACTAATCCTTGAAATGCTATTTGCACTTTCATAGTCTATACTTGATACATTCCCTCTTTATATGAAAAAATGTTTGATGTGTGATGCCAATAAAATATGTGTTGAGTTTTAATTTGTGTTTGTTTTTTAAATTGGGATGTGGTGATGACTACATTCTAAACAAACATGTTTTGCAAACAAAAAAACAAAAAAATCACAGCACCCACCTGGTTTTATGGGAGTGGAAAGCTGACAGATTCTGTCCTTTAATGGAGTTAGTTTGGTTTCCAAAAACATCTTTACTACAGGACACATTCCATAAGTTGTTAAAACATTTGCGGCACAGATTACAGGATGGCTGAACTACTCTGACTCAACATACTGTAAATTACTATCTGAACTGTTCAGGGATTTTATGTTCGCCTTAAAGGGGAACTACCCCATTTTCAAAATTGATAGGTTATTCCTATGGTCTAAGACAGTCCGAAAATATTAGTAAACATGAAAAATGCTAGATTTCCCCAAGGTTTAGGGCTAAAACTCAAACTTGTGATGTCATAGGGTATAGACTGAATCACAATCATGGCACTGAGCTGCGTCAATTGGTAGTTTTTAGCCCCCTAAATAAAGACCCACCTTAAAAAAAATAATCAGTATCACTTTGAGTGTATGCTATATTTAGAGGATTGTCAGATAGTGTGTAAGGTAAAGCCATGACAGTATTCTATACATGGCGTGCACTTAAACTGATACTGATTTCTTAAGTGGCTAAAATACGTTTTGCTGCAGCCCCAGCTCTCAGCAGAACATTGCATAGCTTCTGTGCCAGTAGATTTGGTTCATCAAAGATGCTAGGAAAGCAACATAGTACATAAAATAAGAATCGGATAGATTCGACCACCATGTTTAACTACACTCACCAGCCACTTTATTAGGTTACACCTATTCAACTGCTTGTTAATGCAAATAGCTAATCAGCCAATCACAGGGTAGCAGCTCAACTCAACTCAACATTAAGGCACGTAGACATGGTCAAGACAACCTGCTTAGGTTCAAACTGAGCATCACAATGGTGAAGAAAGATGATTTACTTGAGTATTGTTGCTGACCATGTCCATCCCTTTATGACCACAATGTACCATCTTCTGATGGCTACTTCCAGCAGGATAATGCACCATGACACAAAGCTCACATCATCTCAGTCTGGCATGACAAGGAGTTCACTGTACTCCAGTGGCCTCCACAGTCAATCCAATAGAGCACCTTTGGGATGTAGTGTAACAGAGGATTTGCATCATGGATGTGCAGTCAACAAATCTGCAGCAACTGTGTGATGCTGTCATGTCAATATGGACCAAAATCTCTGAGGAACGTTTCCAGCACCTTGTTGAATCTATGCCACCAAGAATTAAGGCAGTTCTGAAGGCAAAGGGGGTCCTACCTGGCACTAGAAGGTGTACCTGATAAAGTGGCCGATGAGTGTATATCTAAATAAACAAGTTTGCCCATTTCACATATCTCTGCAAGTGAAACCAGGTGACAGTTGTCTCCTGGGCAACGATCGTTGTAGTTTGCACAATATCATGATGGTTCAGTCTATATGGGTACAGTTTCTGTTTCAGAACTGAGAACAATACGATAGAAAATAAAGCTCATTTGTGTACAGAAAAAAACAGGAAAACAGACACTCTGTGGCTCCACAAAATCAGTCGCTCATTCATTGTCTATGGAGCAGCTCCAGATTTCATACTTGATGACATCACAAATTTAGGACTTACCTCTCTGGTTTCTGGCTTTGAGAGAGAGTAGCTCATGTTTACAAATATTGATCAAACTGTCCTTGGCCATGGAAATAACATGTTGGTATTTTTAACATAGGTGGTGTTTCCTTTTAAAGTTTTAATCTCCTGATACAGAAAGTAAGCTCAAGTGTAATTGTATAAAGAAATATTAAGCACATGAGTTTGACGTTCTAGGTTGCATGCTAGTGCCGCATAAGAATCTCAAATGTAGAAATGATGAAAAAAAAACCTCAAACATTTTGCACAGCATATTGCAGTGCATAATAACATGGCGTGTGACAATAAAACAAATCTGTATCCCTGCATATTTAAAATGACAGCAGATGCCTGGAGGACTAACAGAGGGTTGTGAATCTTCATTCAATGTGAACCTAGACAGCATGATGCTCCTGATGATTTGATATTGTGTGTGGGAAGAGCTTCAGTGTTCCTTTAAGGAGGCCTGTCACAGTGGTTCAGTGTCAGCGACCGATGAGCCTCAGCAGGAAGAGGAACAGGAGGACAATGTCCAAATAGAGGTTGAGGGCAGCAAACACATACTCCTCAGGAGACACTTCATACTTCCTGTGTTTCCCACCCAGGATAAGCTGGGTATCAAACACCAAGTACTGCGGAGAGACAGAGAGAGATCAGAGATGCTTCAGCACTACCAACACTGACGTCTGAAGGCAGTGCGCTTGTGTGATGAAAGAGACAGAGAGCCGGTTACAAGAATCGGTTTGAAAGAAAACACGGGCAGCATTTCTTATCTTTGAAAGAGGGGACGGCGCAGATAAACAGGCCATGTAAATAATCGTGTAGGGCTGAAAGTAAGTTGTGACTTGCCGCTGACAGCCTGTTCAGCTCCGTGTGCAGTAGCAGTTTGTTCCACCAGCTGACGGGATGGGTCACAACATTTGCTGTTAATGCCAAAGGCACGCAGAGAGGTGGCTGTGAAAATGAAGCCTACTGCTGTTAAGCGGTGCATAATTGAAATTAAAGGGCACAAGGACATCAGAGTCTCTCTCTTTACGCTAACTACTGTGACAGACACTGGAGGCAGGGTGGGATCAAACCTTACATCGCATGCACTCACTTGACATTAAGCCTTGTTTGATGATGGTTTCTTTCACTTTAAAAAGGTCAGTTTCAGTCTGTTTTCAATTCAAGCCGTGTTGCAGAAAACCATGTTCTGTCATTTACGTGTGCATGTACTTACTAAAGAAAACAGCAGGGTTCCCAGGCAGGCGTATAAGATGTTAAGATACTGTTGAAAGAAGCAGACACAAGATCAGCAGAGGCCTTCTGCGACATAAGTGACTTGACACTGATATGTGATGGCTGGGTAATATGCAGTGAAAAAACTGTGAAATGTTTGTTATTTTCTGTCTTAGTGAGATGATACAGTGTGCTTGCTGCAGAAAATAATTCAGCCTCATCATTTAACTCGATATCTGTAACGGTGGGCTTATTTTTCCGTTCTAGTTGTTCCGTACGGTAAATATGATGGTAAAGGTTTGATAATAGGTGCACACAATACACTTTGAGACAGCAGTGTTTACTTTGTGTTCCACTTCATTCCTCGTTGTGTAAAAATAGCAGTTTAAAATCAATGGAATGCTTATTTCTGTAAATTCGCTGCTTATGGCTAAGACACTAACAGCCGACACAGTAAACAGAGGTATACATTTAAATGCATTGGACTGATATCAGTGCAGCTCCTGAGAGGTTTCAGAGTGCATGCTCTCTTCTTTATAGTCTGCTCAGCACACAGGTCAGGGCCAGTACATCCTGGGGATAAAAGCTATGAGGCCGTATGTACTGACTGCCTCTGACTTCAATTCATTTCAAACCTCTTCTCACTGCAAACACAGGTGTAAACACGGCCGCTTCTTGATCTACCTGCGATCGGAGAATTGCACAAAGCAATGCAAACGAAAAGAGGGTCCAGGCAAACACCCACAGGCTCCCATTTGCTCCGGTGAAGTCCCACTGGTGCCAGAAAAGGGGGAGAGAGGAGAGGGACAATGAGTGTGACCGGCTTCTCAAACAGAAAACAGTAGACAGAACATTTCTCATTTACACTCATCATTGCCATAAAAGCCAGGGCACTCAAGGTCGTCTGCATTGCAGCTGTGCTGTGAGGGTGCCGCAGATTAGTAAATGATGAAGACATATTGCAGTTCGACACACAAGAAAATTCTGAATGATTCTGGATCTAATGACCCTGGATAATTAATCAACAAGCTGCAACGCAGGCACACAGGAGGGGAGGGGAGGGGAGGTGGCCTTTTGGCCTGCATGCCCTTTTCAAATAGACAGAAAAAAGATGGCAGTTACAACAGGAGAATGACTAACGCTGATCACCTGAGCAGCTATGGGCTAAGCATGCAAGGCAGTCTGTGTGACATTTATATCACAGTGACAGAGACGGCGCTGCGCACAGCGGTAACTGCAGAGCAAGAGGTGCTGGAATCTGCAAGATGAACGTGAAGTCATAAAAAATAAAGCAAAAGTGTTTGTGGTAGTGACCGCTCACTCAGCCCATAAAACAACCTCTTTTATGGGCCGAGGATGCTACTGCTTTTTTTTGTATTTATATCACATTTTCCTCCTCTATATGCAGGCTATTTAGACCTGATGCATGTGCCTTCTTTGTACAGATTACTAATGAGCAGAGAGCGTTTAAGAACAGATTTGTTCGCAGTATAATCATTAGACACCTGCTTGCTAGTTTTATCCAATCTAAGCAGTCGAAATAAATGTCTGCAGCTCCTTCAGATGCAATAAGTGGCAAAATGTGTGAAATGCCAAACTGCGTTTAAAGGCAATTAAGAGGGACTCTAAATGCAATTTGAATTTGGCCTACATCTATTTCACTTGTCTAATTTTTTGCCCCGCTGCCTGTATGATTACTTTTGTTCTGAATACGAGCCATTTATCGAAACAGCATGACAGCATCAATGAAGTGATTCTCAAAAGGTCTCCTCACTTGTGCACATTAACTCTTGCTTACAAAGCATCGCAACTTATAATGAAACTTTTAAATGTCACTTACATAAGCATACAGTTAGCTATTATACATAAACCGAGTGACATCATTGAGGAAGAACCATAGACTGTAAAGAACACTGTTAAAGTCCATTTAACACAAGAAGTTGTGAAGAGTTAAGTTATTACTGTATTTAAAAAAAAACTAGATTAATGGTGAGAGATCAGAAAAACAAGTATATGTGCATCACCTTCTCAATATTAAAATATACCTGGCTGGAGGAGCATCATGTCAACCGGTGTGTCCCTGAAAGGGCCCTTTTAAAGATTAATCTCAGAGCGTGTTTGCTTTATCAGACAGTTCATGGTGAAAGGAGACAGACAAAAAAGGAAGAGGAGGGGGGTTGAGCAAATAACAAAAAAGCTCCAGGCCATTTCTGGACTCAAGATTTATGGTAGGAGCCTCAGCCAGCACGAGGACAGCCTGGAGGTTTAACTCTGTCCCACTACTGGACATAAGGAATTAACTTGATTGACAAACACACTGATCTCAGCAGTAATCATAGTTTTGCCTGGACAGCAAAGCCATCAGACTTTTAAAACCTTTGCTAGTGAGTGCATATAACAAACACTGCATGAGAGAACCTGGCCAACAGCTCAGCTTAACACGTTTCCTTTGACTGCACAGGAAAGACAGCTGAGTATATGGACATTTACCACTGACTGCATAGCAAAGCCGCAGTTTATGGAATTTCACTTTTGGCTGCGCTGCAAACGGAGCTCAGAGTGTGTGACAGATCTTACCTTTGACTGCATAGCAAACAGAGTCAAGGCGAAGGACACCAGCGCCGTTGCCCCCACAGCCCACAGAACTGCCTCTGCCGCATAGAACCTGCAGATGGGTATATCAAACAGATATGCAGTGGGAAAGGCACCCCATAGTATCATGTCAAACTAGTTAGCAAGCAGAGAGGATACATTAACAGTAGGGTTCTGTTCTAACCTAAAAGCGAAACATTACTTTCTTATAAGAAATGTGGTGTTTTTTCATCTCATAGTCTGTATTATGTGTCTGAACCAGAGTGATTGCAGGGACCCCCTCTGGACGTGCATTGCATAATGTATTGCCTATGTTCATTTCATATCAGTTACAGCTTCAGTTATAGCAATCTCCCATAAATATGATAATCTAAATGTATTATTGATAGTCAGGCTTCAACTGACGCCTTCACTGTCAGAGTGACAAGCTGCTAAAAGACGAAATGTCTCACAGATGGAAAAGGTAACGTGTGTTTACACAGGCAACCGGTACAGAAAAATTGGTTTTCAACTATTTGCGATACTTCTGATTTATCTTCTGCCGGAACCTCCAGAAAATGTGATTCCATGTGCTTTTTAATTTACTAAACCAGCAATGATAACATCTTATCAGGTTTGATGGCTTCATTGCTGGCATCCAACAGGCTATCAGATATGGATCAAATAGGGTTATTATTGTGTAAATGAGTCAGCATCAGGTGGGATTTCATCCTTGGAAACAAGCACTCACACTGTCACGGATCCGAGCATCAGGCCCTCTGCAATAGTCTGAGACCGAGGGGGAGAGGGGGAGAAAGTGGGGAGGGAGAGGGAGGGAGGGAGAGACAAATGGAAAGTAAATACATGACAAAAAAACTGTGAAATAGAGCAGGTGTGGCGGAGGTTTAATTTGATGCCTGGCTGGTACTGCTTCTACTCACAAACAGGCCCAGGGCAATGAAATTGAGGGGGACTTGACGGCGGAGGTTGCCACAGCAGGACAAGGCCACGATGAGCACCATCACCAGCGCCCTATTTCACAGAGAATATAGAGTATATCGTAAATAGCAAATAAAAAGGCTATAAACAGAAAAAATCCACTGTGTCCAATATGTGAATTCACTGAGTGCATTATTTATGAAGTGTAGCTGGCAGTTTCTTGGATTGGGATTCAGACCCGGGTGACAGTTTGTGATTTATTTCCGTGGGTTTCCATGAGCGACATTTTCATTTAAGTAACTTGCGGACAGATTTGTAGGTGGTCAAACTGGTTAAAGCAACAAAATGTGCTAGGCAATCTAGCTGTATGTTTTTGATAGCTTACATCATAGTGTAGGGGAACCAGGGGTTGTCCCATGTCCAACTCCCGAGATCTTCCCTGTTATTCCATAAGAAAAAAGGACAGAGGGAGAGGGGGGTGTTTAATAGAAGAACCATTTATTTGATACAGGCAGTAGAATGATTGTATTAAATATTAACAGAGGACAGAGCATTGTGCACATGGGAGCTGAATACAATTTATGAAAAGAAATTACTGTAGCAGTGCTCTACCACATCTATTATACAAAACATAAAGCTTTCAAACCACTGCAAGCAAAAAGTATTATGTGGCAAAAATGCCCTTTTATTATCTACCATCTTGTCTCACCTTACATATTTATAATGATTTGAGCAGTGCTGGGTTGCATGCTCAAAGTTTTTCGTGGGAACAACTATGGTACTTGTGCTCCTGTGTGATGTTGGGTGCTCTTACAAGCTGACAGACAACACTAAATGTGAGAATGATGGATAGGTGCCTGACACAGATTCATCCCCTTTTTTTGGAAGAAACTCCCTCGTGTAATAGTGTCTCACCAGTAAAGAAAAGCACAGATGATCCCGACAGTCACCAGCAGCTGAATCATCAAGGTCAAGTAGACTTTCCTTATGAAACCTGTTCAGAAAAAAACAGACATCGCGAGACAAGACAGATAGAAGGTAGACAGATAGGAGAAAGATAGACGACAACAACAATCAAAATCTGCCAGAGCGAAGCAGACAGGCAGGCGGGGTTGTTTATGCTGCAAAACATTTAAAAATGCTTCTGTTTTCTGTCGTTTAAGAAAAAAAAAAAAAAGATTCATGTTGCATGGGAGGTGAAAAGCTGAGGCAGGATGCAGCTGAGATCAGGGAACAATTTTCAATTTCAAATCAATTTCAAGGAAACACTGCCAAGCAAATGAGGGAGTACGTATTGTTATCCTTCTTCAGCTCTGACCATGCGAACAAAAGCGCATTCTCTGGCTCTCTGTTTCTCCTTCTGCCCATTCCTCCTTCTTCTAGCCCTCACCTCTTCTTATGGCAGCATCACTGAAGCTGCTATCCTCTAAGCCGTGAGAGTAGTCAGGAGGAGCTTGACCATACTGCAGGGTGCCTCCAGCTGCTGCCTCTTCCTCAGGATGGCCCATGTTATTGTAGGGGCCAGGAGGGGAGACCACTGCAATGTTCCCCTTCCCCACCTGATTGATCCAAACCAAAAACAGCACAGGTAGTTTAAAGGGACACTTTGGTATTTTTTTCAACCTGGACCCTATTTTACTACGTTCTTGTGTCAAAGTGACTAATGGAGACAACAGGTTTGAAATTGGTTCGGTATTGACAGAGACTGCTCCAGCTGCAGCAGCGGACAGGCTGCAATGTAATCCTATGGGCAACTGTGCACCGTCAATTTACGCCCAATAAAAGTGCTTGTTTTTGCCACTGACAGGCTAACATTGTTATTATAAGTGTCTGATAACATTATGGAAAGGACTCTGAGAGAAATTAAACATTTTTTCGCACCTTTTGCTGGTCTGTTCTGTGACAACGGTTGCAGTGGTATGCCGTCAAACCTTACACTGTGGTATGAATATTGATAGTTATACTGTGTACATCAACTTGTCTCAGGTGCTAAAAAAAACCCAATGCATCTCCTCCTCAAGGAGTTCATTTTTTGCACATTTTGCTATTTTTAAAAAAAGGTTTAAAGTTTTAATTATAATAATAAAGTGTTTGCTCATCCTAAAAAAAAAAAAAAATTCTGTTTTCAGTCCTTTAAGGGTTACTGTCACAGATAGTAATTGCAGCAATAATAAAATTTGTGTAATATATATGTATATCATGAGCAGCGCGGTGGTACAGTGGTTAGCATTGTCACCTCACAGCAAGAGGTTTCCTGGTTGGGGATTCGAACCTTGGGGTTGGGGGAGCCCTTCTTGCATGTTCTCCCTGTGTCAGAGTGGGTTTTGTCCAGGTGCTCCGGTTTCCTCCCACAGTCCAAAGACATGCAGGTTAGGTTAACTGGTGACTCTAAAAATTGCCTGTGAGTGTGAATGGTTGTCTGTCTCTATGTGTCAGCCCTGCGATAGACTGGCAACCTGTCCAGTGTGTACCCTGCTTCTCACCTAATGTCAGCTAGGATAGGATCCAGCCCCCCCGTGACCCCCATCAGGATAAGAGGTTACAGAAAATGCAAGAATAAATGGATGAATGTATACTGTGATATTTTCTGAGATTGTTGTTGTACTGTACTTCAATCTCATGAGAGGTGACAACAATGGAAATGCTAGTGAGAGTTGGGTGCTGAGTGCTGGGAAGAATTTGTTGTGTTGAAGTACAAAAAGCGTAGTTCAGTGTTATCTAAAAGTTTTTCACTGTCATGGCTGAATATTTAGCTGATTTTGAAAATTCTGCAAGATTTCAGAACCACACTTCTCCCTGAGTGAGGTTACTCACACACACACTAACAAACAGACAGGATCAGTTAAAGATAAATAAAATGTTTCATTTCTCTGTGGAGTCCTTTCCGTAATGTTGTCAGACAGTCAGACAGTACAATAACAATCTGAGCCTGTCAGTGGCATAAACAAGCACTTGTAATGGACATAAATTGATGACGAACAAATTGCCCGTGGGGATTACACTGCAGCCTGTTTCGCCGCTGCGGCTGGAGCTGTCTCTGTCAATTCTGGACCAATTTCAAAAATTGTTGTTCCAATTAATTGCTTAGACACAAAAACACGGGAAAATAGGGTCCAGATTGAAAAATACCAAAGTTCCTTTTGAAGCAACATTTGTAGAAGATTCTACTTTTGAACAAAAATCCTGAAAAACACAAAAATAATGTAAATGGTGCATCAGTGAAAGAAAATCAATCATCCATGTGTAATCAAGTGTGCAAAGAGTGCTCATGGACATTGTTGGAAGGTTTTATGATTAGCTCCTGATTAAAGGCTGGCAGTGTGTGATTCTGGCTCATGCTGTACTAATAGTTAGACACTGAATACAAAATTAATAGGAAAAAAAGGTTAGAGCTCACTACCAAATTCCCCTTTCTCATGTAAGGCTAAAAAAATGATTTAATATTGCTACTAACGTTGTACGTCACCCCCGTGTAAGAATTTGGCCCATATTCTGGAGTGTTGTATGGAGGGGGGCGAGGTCCATAACCGTCTTTGCTGCTGCCATTAGTCTGCTCCATTCCGCCAAAAGTTAGCAGATCTTTTCATCAACTGAGGCCAAAAGTGACAGAGAACATACAGGTAAGTTAAGGTCATGGCTGACAGCACAGAAGCATCCTTTTGAACAGTGTCAGCGCTTTCATCAGCGATGTTAAACTGGCAAATGCAGCAATGTCAGAGTGGAACAAATAAATGGGTAATTATGAAACGATGCATCACACAAACACGAAAGCCATCCATGACTAACATCCATAATTATGGCCTTAAGCCTCCATTTAATAGAGCTGTATGTATATTTAATGGCCAAATAGAGTTGTGGTTAATTGCTCTCCAAGGAAATTCAGTTGTCATCAAGAAGGACAGACAGACAGTAAACTCAGGGATTCTATTTTATACATAGTGAAGACATAAGTGTAACAGATTCGCTTTGAGGTCCTTGGTTCTGCATTAGTCATTAAAGACGCAAAGTTCTAATTAGTTACACAATGACAGATTCTGTATGATATAAAACTTCAGTAGAGCCAGGACTACACTGACTGTAGATAAGAAACTCTGAGTCCTCACGACAGTATCAAAGAAACATCAGCGCTGCGTATAAATCTGCCTTTCTATGGTTTAATCAGTAACAATATACACTTCCTGTAATATCCGTAATTAGAAATGAACTTCTGAACTCCTGATAATCATCTCATACCTAAAACCACATTCAGCTTCCTTAACTCCTCAAACTAAAACTCACCATGAACAGGACACAATGGAAATATATTTAAACATATTTTCACATATTTAAATGACACAAAATGGACTTTGTTTCTGTTTGTGTACACAGCACAGGCTTGAACATCACTTCCGTGATGTGATGAATGAAGCACTTTCACAAGTACCCCTTGTGTTTTCCAAGTCTTCAACAAGTGATCAATTGCTGTTTGACTTCGGTCTGTTCACATAAATCAATTAATTACAACTCTAATCCATTGTAATGTGTCTTACCTCTGCTGTGACAGCCAGGAATCTGCTCTGCTGCTCTTCCTGTATTGTTGGTTCCCCTTCAGGGCAAAGTCTACCTGCTATCAGTCGGTTCCCACAGAGACAGGACTTTAGCTCCAGGGGGAAAGGATGTATCCCTCATTAGGCTCAATGGGATATTCAGATGAAGTTCTTAAAATGTCATTAAACCAACCAGGCTGGCACTTTGTCAGAGCGAATCGTGTCTTTACCTTTTTCTTTCAGCAATACTGATCCACATGGGTCTTTAGAACAAGTTAATACTGCTTCTTTCACACACTTTAACAAAGGTATGTTTTAAATTTCTATTTCCTGTAATGATACGTCATTAGCCTGCTGTGTGTGATAAGCCTCTACCATTTCAGTCTGTAATGTAAAATAAGGCAAATGCAGCTCAGCGGCGCCCTGTGGAATTATGGGAGTCACATCAACTTCCTGGCTCATCTTGGTTACACATTGATAGCAACCTGCCCGTGGAAAATAACCATTGATAGAAAGAGCAATGAATGATGTACACATGCCATCAGTCCAGCCTACACAAAGGGATTATGGATACTGAGTCATAGCGAGGAAGAATAGCTAAAGACATACTGTACGCTGAAAATACATGAAGTAATGTAGGTCAATACAGTCTTAGTGCTTCTCCATGGAGAATCGCCACTGAAAGGGATGTAATGAAGACTTCATCCATGAATAAGAAACTAGTCCAGGATGAATCCTTTGGACTTTTCCATTACAAAAAGATAGGCCTATGTAAATTGTAACTTCCACTTCTTAACCTCTATCAAATTTGATTACACTAAACATTCAGTGTTGTAATGTCATATTACTGAAAAGATGCCCCAGATACATAACCGGTGATGGAAAGTAACCAACTGCATTTACTCAGCACTGTACTTAAGTGCAATTTTGAGGTACTTTATGCTACCTTATAGTTCTACTTCACTATATTTCAGAAGGACATATTGTTACTTTTTATTCCACTACATGTATTTGACATCTATAGTTACTAGTTACCTCTAAGATTAGAATGTCACATTACAAAATAAAAAGTTGAACCACTGGTTCCCGACATTACTGACTTGTGACCTCTTCATCATGTGTCAGATGTCTGGAAGTTATTAGCAGTTCCACAAACAAGACGCTTCTCACATAATTTCATTTCAATAGTTGTTTGAAGTCCAATCAGGAAAAAATATTCTAGATTTAACAAAAAGTACTGAACAAAAATACAAACTTTATTTTTTATTCCTTCCCTCCTAAGTAATCATCTCATGAACTGTCAGATTTATCTTGTGATGTTTGGAGAGGCCTGGATCCCTACGTTCAGAACCAAAGGACCAAGCTTGTACTGCAAATAAAGCAGTTAAAACTAGTTCCCGCAGCTACAACAGTAAAATGCCACCTGCAAACTATTGCATCAGTATTAGCAATCTAATACGGTCACATTTATTGTTATATAACAATAAATGTGACCGTACTAGATTAGCTAATACTGATGCATTCTGCAGAAGAATGTCCATGTGACTGATATATAGGCCTATATAACAATAAATGTGACCGTATTAGATTGCTAATACTGATGCAAACTATTGCATCAGTATTAGCAATCTAATACGGTCACATTTATTGTTATATAGGCCTATATATCAGTCACATGGACATTCTTCTGCAGAATGCATCAGTATTAGCTAATCTAGTACGGTCACATTTATTGTTATATAACAATAAATGTGACCGTATTAGATTGATTGATACTCATTCTGCTTCTGCAGAATGAGTATGATTACTTTTATATTTGATTTTTAATGCTTTTACTGGAGTAGGATTTTGGAGAATTTCTACACTGCCGTATTGATACTTGGCGCTTAAGCAGTGGATCTGAGTACCTCCTCCACCACTGTACATAAAAATTAGCCACTTAACCTCTAGATGGCATTCCAGCCTCTTCTCATGTTACAACTGAGCACCCAAATAGTCGGACAGACCTCCTGCCTCATGTACAAACACTCAGCAACTCTGCCCGCCTTGTTGATATGACAGAGCATGAAACTGCAGAGGATACATAAATGATGATTTATAAATGATTGTATCAGCAGTTAAAGGTGAGGTTTCAAGGTATACCGGTGACAAAAACTAAATTCCAAATTCAATGGATCAGTGCACATAACAAAAAAAAGAAAAGAATTTGTACTCTGAGTTTTTAGTCTAGTCATTTCACAGCAGCACACAGACACTAATCATATATCGAGCAAACACTGGGGGGCACTAGTCTCCTGTGCTTCTTCCACTAATTGCAGTGATTTGGTTGTGACTCTCTCCCTTCTATTTCTGCCACCTCCCCAACCAACCAGCACCAACCAAATCCTCCAGAGAGCTTCCTTAAAACCAGCTGCCTCTTTATTTTAACTGCTGGATCAAATCCTTTCTGTCTCTCATCTGCATGTGACATGTTGCTAAAACAAAAGGAAACATTGTTTTCCCTGTTTAGACAGCAATAAATAAAGAATCATTTAAAACACAGGAAGAAGATAAAGACTTGAATGAAACATCATATTTTGAAGGGACAGGCAGCTTTTCTGTGACAAACACACATTCTCACTCTGTTCTCTGCTGATTGGTGTGTCAGTCAACATGGCTGGATTTACACTGCCTGCTCAATTCTGATGAGCTTGCTCTCACCTGTTCATGAGATCTTAGGCGGATTTGAATGGATGGCACAACAAACAAAGTCACATTTGAGCAGGCAGTTGAAATCCGGCCTGTGTTGACACACCAATCAGTGTGGAGCCCAGTGTGAGGCCGCATTTAACACAGATCTGATTGTCTCGGCGCTGTCCAAACATGAGCAACACATGAGGCTGAAGCCACATGGAGCAGAATGTGTACAGAGCGGAGAGCTGTGTCCAGAGACCATGATACACAGGATGGAGGGAGGGAGGGGAAATATGAAGGAAGGGAGGAAGAAAAGACTGAAGAAATGAAAAATGGAAGGATGGAGGGAGGGAACAAAAAGTCAAGTCAATTTTATTTATATAGCCCAATATCACAAATCACAAACCTGCCTCGAGGGGCTTAACAATCTGTACAGCATACAGAAAGAAAGGAAGGCAGACGGAGAATGATAGATTGATAGAAGGAGGTGGGAGGAGGGGTGGGGAGGTGGATAGATAGTAAGGAAGGAAAGATTGAATGAGACAAAAGGGATGGAGGAAAAGAAAAAAGCGAGGAAAGAAGGATAGACAGATATGTAAATAGATGAAAGTAAGTAGGGAAGAAAAGAAGGAAAGGTGGAAGAAAGAAAGGATAAAGAAATGACATAAAGGAAAGAGGACAGAAAGGATGGATGGATGGATGGATGGATGGATGGATAGATAGATAGACTGGATGAGACATCAAGAAGGATGGAGAAAAGGAAGAAAGAAAGAAAAGATGGACAGATAGACATATAGATCAATGAAAGTAAGGAGGGAAGAAATGAAGAGAAGGCAGAGGGAAGAAACAATGTTAAAAAGTAAAGACTGGATGGATGGATGGATGGATGGATGGATGGATGGATGGATGGATGGATAGATGGATAGATGGATAGATAGATAGACTGGATGAGATGTCAAGAAGGATGGAGAAAAGGAAGAAAGAAAAAAGATGGACAGATAGACATATAGATCAATGAACGTAAGGAGGGAAAAAAGAAGGGAAGGCAGAGGGAAGAAACAATGTTAAAAAGTAAAGACAGGAAGAAGGGAAGGAAGAAAGAAAGGAAGGGTGATTGGATGATAGATAGACAGTAAGAAAGGACAGATCAGGATGGATGGATGGATGGATGGATACATGCATACATAGAGAGGAAGAACATTGGATGAGGTGTGAAGAGGGATAGAGAAAAGGAAGAAAGAAAGAAAAGATAGACAGATCAATGAGAGTAAGGAGGGTAGAAAAGAAGCAAAGGTGGAAAAAGGTAGGAAGAAATGAACAATGTTAAAAAGCAAAGACAGGAAGAAGGGAAGGAAAAAAGAAAGGAAGGATGATTGGATGATAGATAGTAAGAAAGGAGAGATCAGATGAGATGAAAAGAAGGATGGAGGAAAGGGAGTAATAAAGGAAGGAGACACTGATCGATTAAAGTAAGGAGGGAAGAAAAGAAAGGAAGGTGGAAGGAAGAAACGAGAAAGGCAGGATGTCAGAAAGGAAAGAAGACAGAAGACAGACAGACAGACAGACAGACAGACAGACAGACAGGCAGATGGATAGAGTCTGCTCTGTGTCTTGGTGCAGACAGACTGTGACAGCTCTGTTTTGTCAGACTGCTACGATGCTCTTTGGGGCTTTTGGGACTGAGGATCACAGCGGGGAGTGTTCTGGTGTCACTGGAGGAGGACTGAGAGATGTAGCCATCATGTGAGTCTCTCTTTCCTCTGCGTGTTGTTGTGAATTACGGCTTCCCGGCCGTTCGGGCCACAGAAGGATTTATTTGGAGAATTGAAATGGAGGTTTGTGTGAGGCCTCGGAGAGCCTCAGTGTGGGTCTGGAGGTCTGTGTCACTACATGCCTCTTCATTTCTAATTTACAACCCTCCTGAAGCTGCTAATGTAGAATTTCAGCAGGATGTATGGCTGATAGGAGAGTTCTACAATGGCCCGCACTACACACTGGGACTGCATGTGTTACTGTAAATAATGAGACAGGCTTCACTATGTTCCATTTAATTATATCAGCTAGTCCAGCTGTGTCAAGCAAGGAATACTATTTCAGTAAAATGAACAGACACAACATTTTGACTTACAATGGGGGCCAAATCAGCATTGCTTTGGTTTTCAGAATGACTTGCATTATCTTGTTTAGCAAATGAGTGCGATACAAAAGGCACAGTTGCAGTCAATCTAAGTCAATGGACATAATTAAGTGAATAAATGACTGTTATCCGTAGTTGATTTAATATATTACACAACTGTAGCAGAGAGCACAAAACTGCAGATGAATTTATCCTTATTAGAGTCAGAGTTTACATTAGCTGTGTCTACAATGAGCACTCCATTACTGAATTATAAATAATCTCCAAGAAACTTCTGTCTAAATATATTCAACGAGGAGCTTAACAGATTGCGTATCATCAACTTGCATAGTTGCAGACGTACCTAAACCACATTGATTCAAATGGGACAATAAGAATTATTTTAATCTCTGTCACAATTTGTCTTCAAAATAACCAATTTCAAATAATGCTGTTACAATAAAGTGGTGTAGGGATGATGTTTATTTGTAGGCAAATGCGGAAGTTAGCTTCACCCTGGTTCCCTTGGCAAAAAGCCAATAGGATATTTCAATTACATTTTGGATTATTGCTGAAAATAAGTTCTGTGGCAAACAAAAGTTTATGATACTGACACGTTTTATTCAGCAAGATAATCGTCACAAAAACACCACTTTTATGAATTTTGCGATCCCCAGAAGTAAAAAGCTAACACTAGGCTACAAACAAACTGTACCATGGTTGCACGACTTTAACGTCGGCACCACGAGGCTGTAAATCCATGTTTCGCGCAGTTAGACATGATGATGTTCTGTAGTCTTATTTAGCCACTTGTTAGCAACTGCCTTTTTAAAGACACTTGAAATCTTCAAAATGATGTCATAGAACAAAACCTGAAAACCTCTTAGGCTTATTGTACCCACAGACCTTACTTCAGGCATTTATTACAAAAACCCATTCAAGAGACTCATTGACTTTAAGACAGGGGAACTGGAAGTGCCAAAATGCTAACTCATTTCCAGGCTTTAGGACTCATTGCGGCACTACTCTATGGGATGCCAAATACAGCACATGTAACAAAATATGCAGGTTTAAAGTATGGCGGTGCAAATGATTTAAAAATGTCATGACATACTGTATTAACTTCACAAACAACCCCAGAAATACATAACTTTAGGTAACTTGCATAACCCTGGTTCTCTGAGCAGCAAGAGTAAGCTGTCAAAAGCCAGGCTAATCTTTGCCGGCTCTCAGGTCTAATGAGCTTTGTCCTGATTAGCTCTGTCCTGATGTGTCCTCAGACCAGAGCAGATGCCTCTATCACCAGATGCTGGTTGCTGAGGATGCCAGTCTGCTAGCCATCATCATAGTTTTTTTGTGCTACTTTGAGTATTGCGGCCTTTCTACTGGCTTGCATTTGTTAATTGAGCTATATCTAGCAAGCTCACAGCACTGGGAGCCTGCAGGACTCCTTAAAAACACAAAGTTTTCACTGATAATTTCGCATTTTTGTATTTTAAAAAGAAATTCATAACCTTTCGTCAGGAAGGCAGTGGCTGTGGACGGTCCTTTAGAACTGCATCTTACCAGTGTAATGGCAGCAACAGAAAAAGATCAGACCCCCAGCACAATCATGTTGTCTTCCGTTAAAACTGTGAAAAACATCCACACTGGTGACAAAATGTTTGGCTCTCTATAGTTAGCATGCTACGCTTGCTCTCCTTCTCCTTCCCTTTGTTTATTGGCAGTGCAGAAGCTGGGCCATTTGAAAGCAATTTGGCTTTGTATTATTGGCTCTATTTATCGGCTATAATTTCATTATTGGAATAATAAATTATTGCACGAAATTTTCACTATCAGCTGATAATCTATTGGCCTGATATGTATTGTGCACCTTCATGAGTTTTCCATGATGGAAGGTGAGTTACGCTAGTTTTGTACTTAAACAGTAAACTTGGTTAGGCGGGGCATCTATTGATACCAGATACTAGATCCATGTCCTGGGGAGTCCCTGCGGTCACCTCACACCTTCTGCCCCCATCAGAACTAGCTAGTCCCACAACCAGCACTCGAGGTTGTTTGTCTCTTTTCCTCAGCAAATTAGGTTATACAGCTGCAAAGCTACCTCCCATCATGGAGAAAGAAGATTACGCTCTTGCCTGTGCACCAACAGGAACAGCATTGATAGTGAGGTGTCTATGAAAGAGATTATTTAGTTTGAAGTAAATCTAAGTTGTTTATTTCTACATTTACATATTATACATTGATCCAGTTGTTGTAAAGTCAGTTTAGAACCTATTCCAGGACAGGTTAAAGGTGATCAGTAGAAAGCTGTGATGCACACGCACAATATATCGTTATGCTAATATATGTTCTACGGTGTACAAATGCTTTTTGCCATCTTTTCTTTTTTAACTCTGACTCATTTTTACTTTTAAGAGACAAGTAAACTTTATATTTTGCTCAAAATAAAGCTGTCACACCATTGTGTTACTTTAACAAACAACAACAGGAAGAGATAACAACACCCGCATTGATAATGAAAGCCATTATTGCATTATTCATCCACATTGCAAGCTTATAAAATATCACTTGGCTTGTTTTCGACAACACTCAGACAGCTGAGGCACCAAATTGAATTTTCAAGTTGTTTTGAGTTAATTCAGTCAAACACATACTGCTGACCAAGACCCAAAGCTGTGTGACAGTTTTTTAAGGCATCACCAACATTGAGTCTCTAATTTCTCTCCAATTATTTCAACTTGATCTGTTACTTGGTTAGATCTGTAAATGCTTTAAGATCTGGCTTCCAATGATGAAACAGTTTTGTTAAAATTAGGGACTGCAACTTCGGAATAGCTGAATTAATTAACTGAAGACGTCCTGTTTTGGTACGAATTTTGACTGTGCTGACTCAATTTAATGAGCATGTGATTTTATTACTCCTTTTTGTGTTACTCGGTCCAAACATGAATAAAAGTCTGTGTTTTCAACTGCAGAAGCTAAGCCAGTTAATTAGAGTCTGTAGACTTCTGATCTAACCATCCCAGATGGATCTGAACAGATTCTGACGATGTTAGAATGCTTGAGTTCGGGATGTTGGAGCTGAGTCAGAGTGGAGTGAAGTGTCATGATGCCACAGCAGGATTGAGGCAAAGTTTCTTCAAAGCCATGGCACTGTCAGACAGGCTGGGTGCATGCTGCCAGGTCAAATATTGGCTGGAGCTCTGTGAAATCCCTCAGGGTCAAAAACAAACGTCATCATGGAAAAGCCTCCTCTGTCTTACATATTCCTGCTGCAGGCATCAAACCTAATAACGCTGAGACTTTATGTGGAAAAATGACGAGAATGATGGGATGAACTTAGTGTGACCAGTTGGCCCTTTTTATGTGAGACTGCACAGCATTTTTATCCCTTGTCCTGCATCCCACATGTTGAGACAGTGTCCTGCATTTTGATTTGCTCCAGTTTCGAAAAGTCAAATCACTGCAGGACAGACGCTTTTCTAAAATCTGGCTTTTATCCAATGGCTGTGAACAAAGCAGGGAAGGCTGTCATCATGAAGCTGTGTTTGATGTCAATCACCCTGCGCACACGTGTCAAGTGCAGGTTAATTTGTCACCGTCGCATACGCTTTGGCCAATGGGGGAAATTGCAAGTCACCATGAAGTCACAAGCTACGCAGATTTAGGGGGAATATGATGAAAACTACCACAACAAAAAAGAAATGCAGCTACATCAAAGACTGGGAAATTACTTGTAACTCAGTGTAGCCTGTGAAATTTAGTCTACCTCTCAGCACTGGTAACACATTGTCCCACACTGTCATACACAAACATACTTTGTTTGTTTTTGTGGGATCTGGTCACCCCAGATAAACTGCTAATTAACTTGGTAAAGCCAAGTTTCACAACAGATAGAAACCAACATGAATTTTGCAGAAAACCCTAAAATAACTGCAAAAATAGAAAAATGATCCATGCAAGGCAGATAGAGTATGACTACTACTACTACTATTTTTGTCTGTCTGAGCAAACACATAATGAGCAGACAATTCTTGTGCCCTTCACTGTTACAAAAATGATTCTTCTGACTATATGAAAAGAAAAATCAATGTAATGATGAAGTGTATGGACGCCTCAGATCATGCTGTGGTTTGTGATATTGGGGGCTGAATAAATAAAATGAATGAGACATGTCTGTGACAGTCTCCCATCAAATCTGTCAGATGATCAAGGCAATAGCAGTAAAGTAATTGTAAACTAGTGTAAAGAAGATGAAGCCATTATGAGAGATGGAAGGCAGTCCAAGGACAGATGGATGTCTCATCTGCGCAGAGGCCATGTAGCCATTTGCTGTCAGATGCTCCCTGTCAAAAAACGGGCAGAGAAGACTTGAGGTTTGGGTCTTTTCTTCACTGACAGAATGTATTCAAACAGAGAAAATGGATTTCACATAAGCCGTCACAACCACAGAACAATAACTGACAGTGGCATTTCACTGCTGGTACGGCTCCGACAAGAGGAACCACCACTGCCACCATTCAGCGGTCAAATGTCAGCCTGCTCCTCTCTCAACTTTACGACTCAGCCTGCTTGTTTAATAATCTCAAATATGAAAGTGTGATTGTTTCTCCAACTGGGAGAATGTAATTAGCTGAAAACTACTAGTTGGATGAAAACACTGCAGTAGAGATTACTTTTAATTTACTCATTCAGGACTCATGTAAGAATTATATAAAGAGTATAACATAAAATAGATATATACGCTATAAACATGCTCAAATTATTCTTGATTAAAAACATGGTGTAATTACATATAGCAGTTTGTATCATACTGTACATGCAGGGATGCAGGACAAGATGTTGGGCTTTGAACATTTGAACATTTCCACACATGATCACTGGTAGACTAGTAACTGCTTTTGTTCTCATACAGGCAGAGTGGAGATGTTAAACCTTGCAGCAATTTATTTTTAAACCCTGAAAATCTATTTTCACAACCTGCCTCTTATTGTAAGCGATGAAGAGGCTTCGATCAGTTTTAGTCATTTCACATGAGAGATTTCTGTATTTGCATTTTTATGCTTGGTTTTCTCCCTGTTTTGAAAATGTGGCCTTCTTCACTCACATTGTCAGGCCACTGTCAAACAGATGTGATCAAAGCAAAGCCAGTTTTTGCATATAAAGGAATACTTCATCTACAATATGACCATTTGTATATCAATTAGTCATGCCGTGTTAGCTTGAATTTGTGAAGAAAACTTTGCTTTTCTCGCATGTCTCCACAGAAAACAGCAAATTTATTTATTGATTGATTTACTGGGGACCAAACATATGCATTTTCACTAAAACCTTAATCCATAAAACTGACCTGAAAATAAAACTTATCTAACATCTCTTTAAAGCCAAACAAATGCAAAATGTTTGGGAAGTACTGAACATACGATTGTATAAATTAGACTTTCATTATACTGCACAAGCTGCCTGAGAGTTTGTAAACGGTTGTTTTGATAAAGTTTTGCTGTGGTTAAACACAGCCCTAAAAATCGGCCCTATAAATATGTTCGCTATTATCTGTGAGAAATACAATGTTTTCTTCACAAATTCAAGGTAACAAGGCATGACTGACTGACTGACTGACTGACTGACTGATTCACAAATGGTCATTTTGTGTATGAAGTATTCCTTTGAACTCCTTATTAATTATACCTACACTTAGGATGTTTTCCCCCTAAACTTTATCTTTAATTATTGCTCTTTAGTCATGAAAATGCAATTTCATAGAGCGTACAGAATAACAGAAGCTTTAACCCTGTTGTCCAATGACTATTCAAAGAGTCACACAGTAACTGAGAAGACTTAACATGAAATAAGTCTCTTTGACCTCCCTGAGATATCTGATATATTAGTCCACTTAAAAAAATAAGTGTGTATCATTTCTTCTCTGGTATGAAAAAAAAAATCATTCACAACTATGCAACAAAAGGGAACTTAACAGATTTGATACTTTTCAGACTCAGTACTTAATTGTCAAAATATAGAGCTGAAATTGAATGGAATAAACTTCCAGTTCCTCTGAAACTCATTGAAGCAGAGAGAAATTTTAAGTAGGCTATGAGGAAATGACTAGCAAACAGGCTCTCAGAACAGGGACCTCACACAAATTAACTCCACATTGTCATTTTATGTTATTTTTTATGTGATTAAATGGGTATTGTATTTGCACCTGTCAGTCTTGCCAGACTTAGCATTTTGGAAAAATAAGCCTGTGGGCTTCATTGTGCAATTTAATTCTTGACAATTTGTAGGTGTACGTGATAACTGTCTTCAGGTGAAGCGGTATTATGAGTATTTTATGTTTGTCAAATGAATCTACCCATCTATTTATTGTTCAGTGTTACAATTTTAGCCTAGTCGTGATGTTGGAGGAAAACTTATGAGTTGCCAAACACATTAAGATTCATCCTCTGAGGGTATTGATTATTGTCAGCCATGTTCTTTGAAATCTAGCTATTTTTGTGTCCTTGTGTCAAGGAAGAGAATTTCAAAAATGTTTGGCAGGAGAAGAAATTTTGACCTTGTGGCGACACTCGACAAGAGATCAGGTGGTCACGAAAATCACTAGGAATAATCCTCTTGGAATGATAATATCCACAGTAAACTCCATGGCAACCTGGCCAACAGTGATGTGTTGACAGGACTGAAAGTGTTTTGCATGCACACAACAGACTGCCCTACATTACTTGTCAACCAGTATCCATAATGGTTGAATGGGCTTTTTGTTGGGTGGATTGGAGTACGGAATCCAGACAGGAAAGTATGGATAAATAAACTGATGACAAAAGACAACATTGGACTCGCAGAGCAAAGGATGAAGGCCAGTGTAGCTACTGAACAACTTCTGCTTTTAGATATTCTTTTGTACCAACAGCTATGTGCCAACTGTGAGAGAACAAAAGCAGGACACCTGCAGTGTTCGAGTGAAAAATACTGGACTGCATTTTAGATTTCTGCCCTTGGAAATATTTTTTGTTCTGTATTACAATACGCTTCCTCCAGGGTGATACAGAGAATAAAACAGCATGTGTTCACACATTCATATTTCAGTAACCTACATGGCACCTCCTATTAATTATGGTATTTTGCAAAGCATTTTTAGCAAAAAAACACTACTGTACATCTGTGCAGATATTTTTGGTGTCACATTTCACGCTATATTTCATATACTGTGTATCGCTGTCAAACATACTACATTATGCAACTCTTTCTTTATCTCAGTATGTGTTTTGCAGTTGTTTTGCACACAATTGGGATTTTTCCCACAAGAAGAACTGTCCTCTATGTGCTGTATTTACTTTTTTCATCCATCAGGAAAAAAAAGCATTTAGATGGCAGCTGTTAAAAGCTGTACTGTATTAGAATTCAGCAGCAGCAGAAAGAAACTGTGGATTCTGATTATGACTTCGACTTTAAAATCATTTTCAACTGACCTTCATTATATGGCTTCAATTGTGCGAATCGATAGTAAATGGTGCAAAACCAGACAATGGCACAAGGCTCAGGAGTGACCTCTCACTCTTGGAAATTTTGTGGCCAGATGCCACATGCTTGGCTACAGAGAATGGACAATAACAGGACAAACGTTAGTCATAGCCAACCGAATTATTCTTTCCTTTATAAACCAGTGAGCTCGAATAATTCAGTGATGTAACGCCGTAGCAGAAGGAGACAAAAGTGTGAGCCAAGAGGAGGAATCCAATGTCCTTGTGTAGAATTTGGAGGACTGCCATAAGTCAATTGATGGCACCCCTGTGGAAATTAGATTGGGAGAAGATAACACATGTTCTTACAGTGTTGCCCTGGTCCAAAGAGACGGTTCAACAAAATTTAGTAAAAAGCCAAAGAGAACAGGCTGCAGACTGCAGGGACAGTTTGGGTCATCCATCAAACAGTCACTGACATCTGACGAGAATGTAACCGCCCCCATACTCCATACTTTGTGCATTATGGTGCATACAAGCGCCATAGTCCAGAGACATTATGTACTGCAAACAGCTAGAAATTAAAAAGTACTCTGTCTATTAGAGATGCAACAATCAGTCAACAAAAAGAAAATAAAATGGCAACTATTTTGATCATTGAGTAATCGTTTAAGTAAGTAACGAAAAAAGCCTTACAGTTGTTTGATATTTCTTAAATGTGAGCATTTCTTTGCTTTGGATTTTTGGCCTGTTGATTGGATAAAACAGACAGTTTAAAATGTCACCTTTAGCACTGGGAAAATAAAACAGGGCATGTTTCACAATTTTGTTTTCAAAATGATTAATTGAGAAAATAATGTGCAGATTAATTGTTACTGAAAATAATCATGAGATGCCACCCTACAGTCTCTGTTACAGCATGTGTGATTTGGGTTTACTTGCTTATAGATAAAATCTGACAAATTATACACAAAGAGTGGTAAACCGATGTGTTCTTGAATCCCAGAATACAACTGTGCCTTTGTGTTTGTGCTTTTGACCTAGCCTGAGCAGGGAAGCATCCAAAACACACACATCCAGTGATCCTTGACACCAAAATTGCACGTCACCCCTTAATAGCTACTCAAACACCACATTGTGCCTGCCCTCCCACTGAGACATTGTGAAGTTCAGTTAGTCACCACAGCACTGAGTTGAGCTAAAGACAAAAAACAAAACAAAAAACAACCTAACTAAATACTTAAATAAATAAACCTGTGCTTAGACCTGCTGCTTGGTTGACACAAATCCCTGTCACGCACAGCCATGGGTTCTCTCTGTGTGCTGTTTAATGGACGACTTAAGCTGTCCTCTTTCAGAAGGCACCGCAGGCATCACTGTGGCACATTAACATCAGACGAAGACCATGCGATTATTCCTCGCAGGACAAATGTGCTCAATCATATGCTTAGATAGCATCATGTGTGGCACACTTTCCCCTCCTCTTCAGTTTTATGCTGAGATGACTTCCACTTCCTGCAGAGCATGCATGATAACAAATCCAAAATGTCAGCGTCCTATGATTTATAATGCAGTCCTTAACTGAGAGGTTGTACATCATGCCCACACATTCATTGACAGGATGAAATGTCACATATTAATTCATGCCTCATCACTGCAGATTTTCCCCGCCCTCCTTTATGTGTCTCTCAAAATGTTGCAGTATAAATGGTCTGACCAGTGACCATCTTTTTTCAAAGGGTGTCCTCATGTGCCAGGTACTATACGCAGATGGAAGCTAAAGGGCATATTATCTGATGTTTAAAGACAGGAAACCGTTTGTTGTATTCATCCATAAGAGACAAAACAGACAGCAGAGTGAATCATAGTTCAGTCCATCAGATGAGAGTGTTTGAATTAATTTAAAAGGTTTTTGTTTTGATTGCAGTTGCTGTGGCATTCTTGGTTTCTTAAAACAGACTGTAGGACTGTACAGACTGTACAAATGCAGCACTGAACGGCACAATACAGCCAAGTTCCCTGTAAAATTTTATGCAAAACAAAAATCTTCTCTGTGTACCATTTAAACTGCCTCTCAGTATTACTGCTCCATACAGATCCAGTAAGATATGTCTTTGGTTTGCTTTTGCTGCAGTGTTAACAAAGTATAAGTCCAAGAAAACAAAGGGAGTGCAGAAATGCTGTTCAGTAGTTCTGGTTCCCTGAATAAAATATTACATGTGCAGTTTCAATTATGAAGCTCGATTACTCACTCACAAGCCGGAGTGATCAAAAGCAGGCTGCTCTGTTCTGTTGTGGGGTTTCTTTTCTCTGGATTTTCCTCAGGGGGAGCGTAGGAGTTTTTTATGACTGCCGTGATTGAGGCTTTGAGAGCTGATGAAATTACAATAATGCGCAGTGTGTTTTTAAAACCGCACTCATGTCCTTCGTAAGGCTCATCCTCCGTACAGCGGAGCACATTACCAGCTTCAATTTGATGTCTTAAGGATTTGCCTTGTGGGAGAAGTGATTTTCTGCAAGTGAAGAATGTCGCATGTGACAGATGCGATTGGCTGGTCAAAGGAGATTTTTTAAAATTTATTTTTTTCAAAGAACAAGAGCGAAAAAAAATCTGTTGTGATACAGCTGCTTATTTCACATCAAACTGAATCTGCTTCCTTTAGGAGCGTGTCACAAGGCATTAGCAGCTAATTTAGAAAATTTCCACAATTAATTGCTGAGGACAAGGGGGCTATTAAATTGGACACCCTGTGAGCTATTAGATCAAAGTTGTCATGTGCTGAGAAGAACTTTAGTGTTCACACTGTGTTTGTACAGTATATCAAGGTCATATAGACCTGGCTCAAGGCTGGATTTTGTACTTCTCTTCCCAGCTATTTTTTTTCTAATGTTTTCACATTGGATTCTGTAATATGAATATTACATATGTTATTATCTAATCAAGCCTCTAGCCTTGAGCTGTCAACCTTCTCATATTTTCATGTTATTCCTAGTAGGATATAATATATATCATGATGTCAACTGTCAACTTTCACTGCGGTGCTATTAAAGATCTATAATTATATATATACAGTCATTCTTTTCTGATTGAGATGGATTCTGATGTGCTCATAGCATATGTTGGTGATGATATTAAGAGGCAATGGTTGACACATGCAACCTATTAAAGGTTCTGTATGCAACAGTCAGAGCGATAATATTGAAGCGTACCAGTATTTGCTTTGTAAAGATTTAGTGGGGTAACAGCATCCTATGCAGAGAATGAAGACACACTGTGTGTGTGTGTGTTGTAATCCGAGCTTCTCTGTGGTTTTTTGTTGCCATTATTCTGTAATGGCACTCAGCAGCATCAGGGAAACATGGCCAGGCAACAACGTAGGTTAAGGGGGTGAAAGTCCATGTTGCAGGCAGGAGGGGCGGTGGATAAGTCCAACAACCACAGACTTTCACACAAGAGAATGGTGTTAGCTTCCTGTATAAATGTAAAGCCAAACCCTATTCTTTTGTCCTAAATCCAACCACTTGCATATGTTGACTTAAAGGATAACTTAGGTATTTTTCAACCTGGGCCCTATTTCCCCATGTGTATGTGTGCATATGATTCATGGGTACAACTCGTTCTAAAATTGGTTCAGTATTGAGGGAGGCGGATGCAGCCGGGAGCCGCGAAACGAGCTAAAACGGTAACGGGGGGGTATAAGTTTGCGCATTAAAAGTGCTTTTTTTCACCACTGACCGGTTCAGATCGCCAGCGCTATCTCTGTAAATAGCATTTCCCTTACCCTTCACTTGCTCTGGGCTGTGATGTCATCTCGCGAGAGCTTTGCTTGTTGCCGGAAGAAAACAGAGGAGCCATGCAGAGCGCCGCTCAGAGTGGCGCCGGTTGTCCCGGAGTACAGTTGAGAGTTTTACTGCATCGACTGAAAACAATGGTTCGTGTTTGTGCTTATCCGAATTGCAAGAACAGGATGTTGCGCAACACCCCGTACAGCTTTCATAGTCTGCCTTTGTCGGATGGCGAGATGCTGAAGTTGTGGCTAGTTATGCTACAAATAGATGCTAACACTCCTGTCCAGACACTGCGCCTTGCAGACCACCGGGTCTGCAGTGCTCACTTCTCCCAAGATGACTACTGCCAGCCCAAGAAGAGAAGACATCCAATCCCGAAACACCTCTTCGGCTGCCGTACAAGTAGAGAGAGCTACAGACACAGTGGAGCAAAGCTCTCACGAGATGACGCTCACACAGCCCAGAGGTAAGGGAAACGCTTACTATGCTATTTACAGAGATAGCACTGGCGATCTGAACCGGTCAAATTTTAATGCGCAAACTTATACGGGGCGCATTTGCACCCATTACCGTTTTAGCTCGATTCGCGGCTCCCGGCTGCATCTGCCTCCCTCAATACTGAACCAATTTTAGAACGAGTGGTACCTATGAATCATATGCACACATACACATGGGGAAATAGGGCCCAGGTTGAAAAATACCGAAGTTATCCTTTAACGTAATCATGTGCATTTGTTGGTGAAGCAAAAACACATCAATTTGTGGTGCTGTACTGATGTAGTGCATTTATTTTGACAGAGACCGTATGCAAACTATACATTTCCTGTGAAAACAGACGTGTATTTTGAAAACATACGATGCATGTAACAGGCTGAAGTTGACGTGGCGTCCCAGAACGTCAACAACCAATGCACCCAGGGTACCTTGCATGTCATATCTTGACAGTCCATGCCTAACGTTGATGTGCGTCAAGGTCGAAGTGAGAATGTGCTGGCATATCATGCATCGCCAGCTAACCACTAGAGTTCAGATTTCATTACTGACCCACGCATATTTATTATATCCATATTTTTGCTGCTGTTCTGCTGCTCTGTAGCATGCTCACTAGTCACATTAGCAGTTGTGTCAGTACAGCTGGAGATGTCGCTGTCAGAAGAATTCAACATGTCTCCTTCCACAGGGCAAAACAATGGATGGTCACACAACACTGTCCAACTCAACATAAAATCGTTTAGTTAAAGAGCATTAGCGCACTATCATCAAAACAACCACCACTTCCTGCACCGATGACCTAGTCCTTGTCAGGGAAACATCAGAACATGTTTGTACTACAAAACATATGTGGTCAAATGCATCCCAGACCACCTCAGCAAGTGGTTTGAGTAATCAGATCACAATACTTCTTGATGGTCATTTACATCTGTATTTAGTGCTGTCCACCATAACACATGTTAACACCAGGTCTAAACAGGCTCGGAGTGACAGAAATGGTTCAAGATGTTCAAATGTAGTTCTACTAGAATATGTTAATTAAAGGAATAGTTCAGCATTTGAGGAATTGTGCTTTTTTGCTTTCTTGTAGAGTGTTAGATGAGGAGACTGATACTGCTTTCATGTCTGTCCACTAAATATGAAACTACAGCCAGCAACCAATTAGCTTAGCATTAAGACTGAAGATAGGTGAAACAGGTAGCCTGGCTCTGTCAAAGGTAACAAAATCTGCCTGCTAGCACCTCTAAAGCTCACCAATTATCATACTATTTCTTGTCAGTATAATACAAAAACAGAAGGGTACATTTCTGTTGGAAAACATTTGCTTTTCCACAAGGTTAGGAAGAAATCTAGCAAGACATATTCATGTAAAAATAAATAAATAAAAACATTACTGTAATTAGATGTATGATATCCCAGTAGTAGGAACATCATGTTAAATTATGGATCCTGCTTAAGATTTATGATGAAAGCTGCTCAATACACATAGAACTCGCAAAATCACCCCTATTCTCAGGATCAACAACAGTGATCCCTCCCACCCACACTCACACACACACACACACTCACTCACACACACACACACACACATCTGCCCCCTCAGTTGCTTTCATGATACATAGTGTTGATAGCGCTCATTGACCTCAGTTTAACATCCTTCAATTCATATCAACCAGAGACTTTCTCGATCTACTGTAGGCTATTTCCCAATGCCCCTGTGATTTAACTGTGGGTTAAAAATTTATTTTGCTGAAATGGTTATGGAGGAATTTACATTATTCATCCACTTTAAGATTAAAAAGAGTATATTAAACTATATAACTCTTCTAGGTCCTGCTCTTGGAAACTGTTCCACAGAATATTAAATCCAGGTCTATTTTCCAAGACATGAATTTCATTGTTATGAGTGGTGAAAATGCTGCTACTTAGTGCACGAATCATTAGGAATTTGTGCTCTTAAAAATCTGCCAGATCAAAATGGATTAAGGTCTGATTGCCTTAGTCAAAAATGCGTAGATAAGAACGCTGAGCAAAATGAAAAACAAGGATTCTTTCTTTTAAAGTCCTGAGACAATTAAGGGATGACATTCAGATAGCTTTACCTTCATTTAAGTGTGTGAAAAAACCCCTCTGGTATTTCCTTGGGGTTTTTCTTTCTCAACAGCTTCCCATCTGTATCAAGAGCAGTCCACCACCCTGAGGACATCTGGCCAATGAGAGCAGAGTTGTTGAAAACGGCTCATTAGTGAAAGACTGAAATATGAGGCGAGAGAGAAGCTAGTTAGTCGACTGACAACGCAGCATATAAGAGCCAAAATATCCATGGAAGCACACACAACTCATTATGCTTTGAGACGTGTGAGGGAAGAAAACCAACAACTTCACAACTCCTGCTTCTCTCGGTAAACACACGACATTGTGCAATACAGGACGAGGAGTGAAAAACTCCACCTGTTGGAGGATTCTATCAACAATGCTCATTCAGATCAATAAGATTCTGTACATAGGAGAATCGCTGCTATGTACAGAACCGAGAGAGCCTCCATCTATCATGCAATGTGTCAATACTGCTGGCTGTCGATGCTGTGTGGTGTGATTTCACGGCACACATTCAACCCTTTGATGAAAGTGGAGGAACGCCATGGGGTATCTGAGCATCAGAGGCAGCCAGGAACATCCCTTCATTGTACCCGCGCATGCACCTCTGCAAATTGATTTTCTCCAGCAGGCACATGCCCACGCCAACAGACCACAAATGCCTCCATGAACAGGACAGTGAAATCAGCTTACTGCACTAACCTGCTCAGTCACCAGATCTCAATTGAGCATTTGTTGGATGACATGGTACAAACAGCAGCAGAGGCCCAACGCTGAACACCAGAGAGGTTCCTCAAGGGATTTTCCGACACAGAAACCAGAGCTCTGATGAAGCTATGCAACGTTCCAAGAGCAAACAGGGGGTCAAATCAGTGTTTAGAGGGTGTTACTATTAGTGCATTACACTGAGCATACATCCATACTGAACAAACACCCTGAGCCTATTTGACATCTCAGCCTAGCACCAGCTTATATTACATCATCACCCTTTGGGTGAAATCTGCTTGATGAAGCTTGGGAGTAACTTCAATGGAAAATCCTTCTGGCAAATATTTCTAATCCATACACAAATCCGAGGCTTAGACTTTAAAGTATATGCTTAACCCCAGTCTGAAATCAAACCTGTTCCTGCCAGTCAAGTGCATGTTGTTTGATTTTTTTATGGGGCCTCTTCATACTTTTTTATTGAGCGTTCTGTAATCTTGGTCATGCTCCCTTGCTGATCGTCTCTACTTTGGTTGCTGCAATTAACTTCATCTTGGCCAGCTGATATAATATCGTGACAAAAAGTCACCTCCTCACACTGTCAAGTCTGTGGTAGGTATCCACTTATTTCAATCCAGTCTGTCCCTTTCTATGTTCTGATACTTTGTTTGATTTGTTGGGACATTTAACATTCATTAAAATAACTTTGACAAACTCTTCTCAGACATACTGCTGTTCTCTGCAATCATACAGTTTCAGTGACAAATACACATACTGCAGATCATACGTCATCATTAATTCTGTTGTTTGTGCAAAAAGTACGCTCATCTTTCCATCAAACGCTTCAATGTTCAGATCATGTGACTAAAAATAGTCTTATTCTTTGCAGCACTAGCTGTACCTCTACAAGGGTGCATAAATGGTCAATCATGAAAATTGCCCACTCTGAAGATTTGTAAAAAAAAATAAATAAAAAAGTACTCTAATTCATGTTACATGCAAAGTAAAGTACATTCAAATGTCATTTCATTTTGTGCCTTTTTTGGAGTAAATCTCTGCTATTTGTAACCACTGACAGTGACAGAGAGCGGCAGGTTAAATGAGACCCACATTACAGCGGAGACAAGGAAAATTCAAAGAAGGTAATGCTGCAGTTTGACTGCTCTTGACTGCGAGGAGATGCGGATGATGAGAAGTCAAATTATACTACTATTTCACCTCTTTTGAAATGTATTTTAAAGGGTGAGACTGAGTTTCTGCTCACACTAGGTGTTAATGTTAACAAGAAATATTTGCCACAATGCATTGCGACAGGCCTTCTTTAAAGTTCTGCAGTGAACTGAGGTGATATCAGTGGTTATTTTGACTAAACCAAGCCGTGGACAGCAAGTGGAAAACTCATTAAAAAATCTGTAAAGGTGCATCGGAGAAAAGCAGCAGACTGAATGATAAAAGCTCTCTGCAACTTCTTTTCTTAGACTGTGAATACTGCAGCAGAGTCTCATAACAGCTGCATCTCTATTAATAAAAGAGAATAGCAACATTGAACTTCATTATTTTATATTTTATATATAAATTAAGGATTTATACATTGCTGATAAAGAAAAAATACAAAACATTTTTTGATCTTACATGACATTTACATGTGAAATTTTACACAACATATTCAATAACTTACAAATGCTTTATTTGCATAAAAAATATATCTCTTTACAAAACTTTTGTAATATGTACATATTCATATACACAGGTTTTTGAATGGGATAACAATTTGTGTGGTACATTTAAAAGCATTCTACTCTACTCCAGAGTCTGATGTGAGACTGACTTGCCGTATACTGTTTTGAACCAGGTGCATTTCTTTTCTCATCCATAAGAAATATGAACTCGCAAAATATATTACATATCGATAACACAAGACATCTTGCCAAAGAATGCCATCAAGTATCAAAACTGTATAAATGTACAAAATGTAACAGCAATGACAGGAATCAACGTAGTGGTACAAAGTACTATAGCAGCAATTGCTATACTGGATCACTTTTTGCCAACATGCACAGGTATGAAACTATGAGCTGCTTTTCAAACACACCTCTCTTAGATAAACCACCAGAGCTGACATCACTCAGCTAAATCATTGCAAACTGTGCAGATAAATTACACTGATGTACAGTTTCACTAATGCAATAAATGTTATGTCTCCCTTAAAAACATATGCCCATACAGTATTCAAGGCACTGCAATGATGTAGAAATGTGATGACAGTGTCAAATTTATTCTTCATTTTTAAAACGTGGATGGACTTGGATGATCATACAATACTGATGGTGGCTCATGTGTAAGTGTGCAAATTTTTTCATGTATACTGTACATTTGTTGGCAGAAGCTGATGGTTCAGTAAGACATTGAAATAACCATTTGTATCAGTGGGTGTCAATAAAATAGGCCAAAGCTGTGCATTTATCAAGAGTCTCAGAGTAGGAGTACAGATCAAGAATTAACTGACTAAGGCACGGTTTCCCAAAAGAATTACAGAAACACTGCTCAGTTTTTGAAAAACCAGAAATGGTGTGGAAGTTGCACTTGTTCTGTCTTGGAATTACTCTTGAGTAAGGCAGATGCATGTCAAACTTTAAATAAGCATAAAACAAGACAACAAGCTTCGTCTGACCTCGGACTGCCACTGACACATCTTTGCACTTCGATTTACTGACATCCAGGCTTAAATAAACTTCTGGGAAACCTGGCCAGCTGTAGGTACTGTGCACTGCGGGTATTCTCAACTTTGTCATTCTATAAAACCTGAAATAACTAATCAGGGAACTCCTACTGTGAGATTCTTGATATATATACACAGGCTCCAGGCTGGGGTTAATTCACACCAAATTTGGTTCATTTGGCACACTCAGAGTTGGAAAATCATAGTAAGAAAGATTACCAAAAATAAATTAGTTTTCAGAACATTTTCAATAACTTAAGAACAGGTTAAATAGATGAATGAACCCCACATGACCAATATACTGAAAGTTACAGTTTGCCTTGACTAGACTCTCACACTAGTCAGCAGTTTAAACTCTCATACTTGAACAACATTTCTGTCAAAAAGGAATTCATTGCACACAACTTGATAATAAACCCTAATGTGGACTATATCTCTTGTGAAGAAAATGTACTCTATTGTTGTCACAGAACCTGTACTGTAACAATAAAAGCCCTAGCATTCCCAATGGCACTCGAAAAAATTGTACTGCACTTCAGTAATTAAATCCCTGGCCATATATTTCTTCAGTAGGAGGTACCATCCAATTAAGAGGTATAATTGAGCATATAACTTTGAACAGACTACAGCACAGACACTATTCAAAGAGAGGCAGTTTCTTCTTCACTTCCTCATCTCCTCTCACACACCCCACTGCTTGGAAAATAGACTCTAAAGATTACATTGATCAGCTCACAGTCGAGAGGCTCCTCACCTCCATAAGAAAAAATAACTCTCATTGGGATGAATACAAGACTTAGACAAGAAAAAAAATAATTAAAAAAAAAACCTTCTAGATTTGGGCTGTTTTCTTCAAAGGAAAAGTTTAAATTTTTCATTTGGCATTGTGAAGTAACCCCTCTATATTTATACTACAGAGCATAAAATACTCTATTTTATCTATATGCCAGAGGCTCTTTTATTCATAAAGCCAACACTCATAGAGTGTAAAGAACACTTTTCTTCACCGGACTACGGGAAGATGCGGAAAGGTGTGGGACCTCCCCTTCCTCTCTCTTAAATCTTTGATCTTTTGTATATGATCGATTGCAACTGACGTAGGTGTTGCTGAAAGTGTGCTTTATGTTTCTGAGCAATTCTGTGTCTTTGTTGTAAGTCATCAGAAACAGGGAAAATATAAATATGTCAATATATATTCATGTTAAGCAAACAAGGAGAAGTTGTATTCTCCCTCTATGTGTGTCCCTCTCCCTCTCCCTCCTGTTATTCTCATCCTCAGTAGACATCAAACCATGGTGCAGATGGTGTTGAGATTGGGGTCAAAGCGCACAACTTTCCCCTCAGCGGCTTTTGTGTTTGTGTTGTACATCGGATTCTCAAAAGTGGCCTGTCCATTGTTGTTCTCGTGGACAGAACATCCTGTGTACTGCGCTTTATCTGTTTTCCTGGGGGGAAAAAAAGGAGGTTTCATATTAGTTGAGAGACAGTAGCCCAATTATCTCCCCTCCTTCCAATCCAATAAACATGTCTCCATTATCTTGGTGTGGACAGCTGCAGTAGGTAAATGAGGCTGAATGGTAATTATTGTTGAAAAGATCAGTCAGAGGAGCCCTATGCCAGTTCACTGGTAACTAACATAATGAGTGCTAAATTTGCATGTCACAGGTCCTGTGCAGGCTGTTCTCATTCACTGTTCATACTCAAACTGACGAAAAGTAATGCACTATAATCTGTATATAACCAACCTAATCCCTCTCTGCCTGTATTTTCTAATTTTCTTCTGAACCGGGGGGCTGTGATCACATGACCTATGCACTGTCCTACTCCATATGACAGGAGCAGAGCAGGAAGTCAGGCAATGCAGAATAAAAAATTTCCATCTGGGGAGGAGATCAGGGTGGTGGATGCATCAGACAAACACAGGACTTTCACCTAGGAGTTACATTATTTAAGTTACATAAGTATGTCACATTAAAGGTATACTATGCAGGATTTTCCTAAAAAAGACTCTGCCCTCTGCCTGTATTTTCTTAGTTTACTCTTATTTTGCCGTATTCAGGGTGTTCCTGGGCAGGTGAGGACTCTATAAAAACCAGGTGCCAGACCATAAATAGCAAGCATCCAAGAGGAACCTACAAAAATTGCGGACACAGCGCCGAAAATAGTGCAAATGTAGCTTATCTGTGTTAACTTTTGCTGGTGACAGTGTTTACACTGTCACCGACAATTCCTGCATAGTATAGCTTTAAGTACGTAACATCATGACGCCTAACCGTGATTCTTTTCCTAAACTTGACTCAACAGGTGGGGGGCTACCTTGTTAGATACCATAAAAACCATGTGCAGAACTTTTCGTAAGATATCATATGACCTGTTGTATGAGGATACGTTCTGCACGTATGTTCTGCTCTGAGAGATAATCTGAATAAATTAGTCCACCCGTCTACAGACAGTACATGTTCATACAGGGGATACGGACGTACAGTACATTACACATCAAACTGAAAGTGTTCTCATTAAAAATGCCTGACGTATGCTGCTGTGTAATGCTGTTTGGATTGTAACACGTTGACTAATATTGCATCATGCTTTGAAGCCTCTCACAAGTAAGCTACTGTATTCAGTAAGGAACCTTGCTGCAGTAAAACAGGCTGTGGAAGTGGGCCACAGTGTACTATCTACCTCATCTTGATGTGCATTTTCTTTGGCTGCAACTGTACAAACATCTACATGAATCTGGGTTTCCGAAAACTTTTTCAACACCAGGTCTGTGGTAAGTAACTTTAAAACTCAACATGGGACAAAGGCTCATGAAAAACGTACTACTTTCTTTCTCATGTGGGAACAAAACAGATATAGAATGCAGTAGGAAGTAAATTTGGGTTGCGAGCTAGTAGGAAGACATCAGGGTACACTACATACCGCTGTTTGTAGAGATAAAATCCGAGGCCTGCAAAGATGAGGGCAAAGAAAGGCACAAGGATAGCGACAGCAACAGAGCTGCTGTTAGTGGAGGCGTTGGTCTCAGGGTCAGGAAGTGTAACGTTCTCTCGAACACTCAAACCTGGAAGAAAAACATTACATTTAGCAAAAGAATGAGGTAAATGTGAAAGAACAACAATTTAAATGTTCAGATTAACAAAATGGCACAAACACAAACACTGGAGAAACAAAATGGAATAATAGAAAGATACGTATCATCTGCTGGTGACGATAATGATGATGGTGATGATAATGAAGAGGAAGATGATCACAATGATGACAAGTCGGAGCTGCAGCAGCCAGTTGATAAAGACGCCAACCATAATGATGGCACTGATAAGGATCACTGCGACTGTGATAATCTTGTTGAAGACAATCATGAGATGATGACAACAGGAATGTTGAGTGCAAAGAAATGAGGGACAACAATATGGAAGGGAATGATCTACTGAGTGCTGTGTGACTGTGGTAACAGGCAGTGGTGGAGGAAGTACTGAGATCCTTTACTGAAGTAAAAGTAGAAATACCACAGTCTAAAAATACTTCATTATAAGTCCTGAATTCATCATGTTATTTACATAAAGGTACATAAGTGTAACCAGCAAAGTATCAAAAGTAAAAGCACCCATTATGCAGAATGGCTCCGTTTGAAGGAACAAATTTAATGTTGTAGTTTGTCAGTATGGAGGTTATTTTTATTCTTTTGCGCACTACTGGGTAGATCAGTAGTATAGTAATACTATCATATCATATAAGCATATTGTAAGTAAAAGGAAAAAAAAGTAACTAAGTAATTGTTAGTTTTAAATAATTATAGTAGGTGTTACTTAAAAGAAATTTAAGACCTTAGGGTCTCAGTTTTCATTTGTATTTTCAAAAACAATGTTTTAAATGAAAACTCGTAACATCTTCTGTGCTCCTCTTAACATGCCCCACATCTCTTCTCTCCATGGAGATTAAGGGATCTCATAGTGATGGTAAATTATCTATTTAGACTGAAGGACAAAAATATGTCCATGCCCAAGAGTGTTTCATATCTGTTTTAAGAAATTCTGATCATATTTTCACATCATTTTGTAATATAATTTGCCATGACAGCAAATTTAAGTTCCTCTCCAGACAAGACAAAAACAAAACAAAACAAAAAAAACCCCACACACAAAAAAAATCAATTACCTGATTAAAAATTCTTAAAATTACACTTATTCCATCTCCCTCTTTATAACATTTAGAATTTGTGAATATGAAAATACTTTTAGCTTCCAAAGTTACACGGTTGGACCCATGCATATTGGAACTGGTTGTGATGTCCCAACTTAGGCTTTTGTATATGCTTCAATCTCAGATTTAAAGGGACGATTCACCCCATAATCAAAAATACATCGTTTTCCTCTTACCTGTTTTGCTTTTCATCAATATATATTGTTTTGGTGTGAGTAGTAGAGTGTTGGAGATATCAGCCATAGAGATGTCTGCCTTCTCTTTACTGTAGTGAAACTAGATGGCACTCGGCTTGTGGTGCTCAAAGCGCCAAAAAAGGCACATTGAAAAACTCAACAGTGATGTGTCTTTCCAGAAATCATGACCTGATTATTCAAGCTAATCCACAGGTTTCTCTATAGAAAACTATACGTGCCAACCATATCACTGTGCAGAAGGAAAAGTGCTTTTAGTGCTAGCTTATTAAGCACCGAGTTACTTAATGTTACAGCTCAGCCAGGGAGCATGCCATTAATGTTTCTACCACTATTCATGTGCACAAGTGTCTTGTCCATTAGCACACCAAGTGATGCACGCTTCCTTCTGTGCCATGATACTACTGGCAGGTGTAGTTCGGTAGAAAGAAAATAGTTCCTGCATGAAACTGTTCACAATAAAGTCTTTGGAATATCTTGAGTAACTGGGTCATGACTCCTGGCAACAGACATAGCTGTTGAGTTTTTCAAATGTATTTTTTTGGCGCTTTGAGCACCACAAGCAGAGTGCCATCTAGTTCCATTACATGGAGAGAAGACAGACATCGCTATGGCTGATAACTCCAACACTCTGCAACTCACACCAAAACAATCTAGATTGATAAACAGCATTACAAGTAAGAGGAAAAATATGTATTTTTGAATTTTAGGTGAACTTTCCCTTTCAGATAAGCACAGAGAAACTTTCCAGTGGATGAATGTGGAAACAGCCTTCGGTGTCAAACTCTGCTACTGTATCATTCATTCAATACAATTAAAATATTTTTTTGAGTGGAGTAGGCGTTTAAATATAATCTCTTTCTTTTAACAAAATTGTGAAAATGAAAGATGAAGAGTGACCAATGGAAATGACAATTGTTTTAAAATGACACATACCAAGTCTCTGTAGTCCAAACTGTCCGTAGTCTTTACCCTGTATAAAGCCTTGGAACACATAGCTGCCACCCTCAGGCTCAGCTGAAACCTAGAAGAAAAAAACAATACAAAGCTCGAGAAACTGTACGTGTAGTTTTAACTGCATGAATAAAATCTGATTTGTCTTGGCACCTAAGAGAGTGTCGCATTTATTCCACACCACATCAAAAACTACATACAGTACACTGTATTTAGTACGACAGTGAACACATTCTGTCATGCTACATTCAAAAATAACACCTTTGTTTTTCTAAAGCCTGCTTCAGAAGCTGTGCAGTATGCTATCAATAGCTCAGCGGTGTGCAGTCAGCTGTCACACGTTGTTATTAAGTGGACCTTGAAGTTTATTTTAGAAGAGGAACTTCAATTCCACCAACGAAAATTGTTCTGCAGTCGTTCCAGGTCCCTTAGATGTCAGGTGTGTGTCTGAGCTTATTCAGCAGATTGTCAATGCGGAAATGACTCATACAGAGCCACTGGTGCATCTGATGTACAGCCAATGTAAATATATGTAAACAAAAACAGACAATAAGCCAGGAAATTACTATTCTGCTTGTTGTCACAGTTTCTTCTCATGTATTGTGATTTTTTTTTCTTTGTTGGCACGTTAAGTAGGATGAGAAAAAAAATGAATAATGAGGAAACATTGGCTTGATTTAGTCCAAGAAAGGATTATTTTGGCTCCCCAGTAGTTTCAGCCCCATTGCCTGTAATATTCTACTTGTCTGTCAGACTGAACAAATAAATGAAGTAAAATAAAAGACAATCATAGCTCTTGGTTAATTTCAGAAGATCACTGGCCAACTGCTTTAGATTCCTGTGTATACTCACAAATCCGTCCATTGCCCAGGTCTCATCAGTAATCCTGCTCAAGGAGCTGTGGGCCACCGCTCTCATCTGGTACAGCAAGAGCATTAACCGTGCCTCCTGGCGCTTGTACACCCCTACAAGGTGGAGGACAAGAGGCAATACGAGGAATGATGTGAATAAAGAGATGAGGCAATAAGAGTGTGAGGGAATCATAAAAGACGAAAAAAGAAGCAGCAAGGGGAGAAAATAAAGAAAAGCAGAAGAGACGGGAAGCAGCGAGAAAAGATGAGAAAATAAAGCTGAGGGAGGAGACGAGTGACTCTTGAGTGGGCAGTTCGTCAGTCAGCGCAGACTAATACATCCGTCTTTAGAGCCAATAGTTAATTTCCACTCTCATGCATGAGATCATCTGGTGATTGACTGATTGACATGAGGCACCCTCAAAATAAATGGAAGTGACACACAGAGGTAGTGAGAGGAGGAGAGGCGAGGCAGAGGGGAGGAAGTAAGAGACAGATGATTTATAGATGACTCACCAGAGAGCAGAAACTCCATGCTACTGTCGGTTAAAGTTACATTGACTTTTCCCGTTGTGGCATTAAAGCTTGTGACTGTCAAAGTCATTGGCTGTTTCTGGCCTTTGTAATCGTAGGAACCCTTCCACACGAAATCAGGAGCAAAGACGTCGTCAGGAACTTCAGGAGAGAACAAGAAAAGAACTCATTAAATAATGCCATTAAAATTAGAGCAAAAAATAACTATGGTGTACCATACCACTATATATGTTACAAAAAGGTATGAAAATGTGGATGTTATCATTCCTATTTCGTTTCTAACATGCCTTCTTTTTTTTTAAACAAAACATCAAATCAATATTATGTTCTTAATGCCAGTTGAATACTGGCACCCACGCTGTAAAATGGTAATTAGATGTGCAGTGGAATCAACATATCAAACAGCTGATCTTTTCATTCAGTCTGAATAATATCATGTTCCTTATAAGCTTTGGCAATCTCAATTAATGATAATTAAATACATTCTGAAAGAGATAACTCTGGACTCACTCTGTGAACTTGGGAAAACTTTTTAAATAGTTTTGCACTGATTACATTTTTTGTAGGACTATTACAGCACAGTCATTAACTACCATTAATTATTTACCCGGGAATTGTGAGTCAATTATCCAAGCAAAAGGTGAATGCTTGTAGTTCACAACAGAAACTAAAGCTAATAATAGCTAGAATAATTATCGTTGGCACAACAACAAGTTAACGTTTAAGAGGTTGAAAGGGGATGCAGATGCCAGGTAACAGCTGTTGCTAATAGCTTATTATTTTGTATGATACCGATTTAGCAAAAGTAAAATGTGACTCTACAAGGGATGAATACGGCAGACGCTCTCTTTCACAGTATAGTTTCACCTTCCTGGGCTAATTACATTGTTTGCCTGGAACATTGGCAATGTACACTGTACCTCGTTAGTCTAATATGTAAAAGACTTGGTGATACTGTAGGTACGTATGTCTGACATATATCGTATATATCTTACTGATGACCTTTACAGACACAGACAAAGAGTCTACAATCATGCTAGGGGTTCTGGAGTTCCTACTTTGTTATAGCAGTGCTTTAAATTAATGCTAATGTCAGCATGGTAACATGCTCATATTGACAATGCTAACATGCTAATATTTAGCATGTAATGTTTGTCATGTTTACTATCTTAGATTAACATGTTAGCTAAACTAAGCTGAGTGAAGGTTTCTACAAAAAACAAAAAGGTGGTGCCCCGGCCAACCTGCGTATACCAACATTTCCATTTGCAACATTGCTAGTGTGGTTAAAAACAGCCCCTGGTACATGTTAATGGCCATTTAATATGTTCTGTTACTAGTTAAACATAATTATATTTTTGTTCCAATTATTTACTTCTAATGGCAAAGAAAATGTCTCAAATCTAACTGAAAAAGAGCAGTAACCTCACATGTTATGGTCATTATACAAACAATAAACCAGTTTCTAGGCAAGTGGCAACCTGCAGAGCTGAAAATGAAGCCAACACAGAAGAACCAAAAACTGCAGTTCTTTGAATGACCACTTAAGGCTGGCTTCATTGGCCAGTCAATCCGCACTGACCCTCATGTTAAAATGACCAACTCTACAGCATGTTGTCAACTTTACGTTCATGACAACTGTACAGGAAATACATTTTATATAACTCTCCCATTTACATTTCACTACGGCTTAATGTCACGCTATTAAGGCGGGAAGCTTTGAGTGACAAGGCGTCTGCTGAGAGTGTCCTCAGCTTCTCAGTCAGATCCACCCCTCGCTCCTCCACAGCGCCACCCTCTCACCCAAATAAGGTCACTTCTGGCTCCAAAAAAACCCCCAAGAGGGTGACGACCAAAATGCTCAAGGGGACGTCATGGTAGCTACGTCCATTATTTTTACAGTCTATGGTTCTAGGCTAATAATTTTTCTCACATGTTAATTATTTTCCTCTACTTTAAGAAATGCTGTCTTTAGGTACAGTATTAAATACTAACGGCCTATGAAGTCAGTGTAACCTCTACAACTTTGATGAAGACATGCACAGATTAAGCCACTGTATGAGTCTGCTGACTTCTGTGGCTACCAGTTTGACAGCTTGTGTTTTTCAAAACTCACCATTTATTTTAGGGCTTGGTGTCCCTGGTACGGATTTGACAGTTTTCTCATGTGATTTGGAACCGGCTGCAGAGGAACATAAATATGTATGTCACAAAGACGTAGTGATACACAGCCAGGCTTAACAGCTGGAGGATGTTGGAAAAGGAAACACTGCTCAACTGTAACATGCTGCTTACATTAAACTTTCCTCACTTTGGTAACATCCTTGGCAGCTCAGTTCACACAAACATTTACAAATCAACACACTGTTGAAACGTCACGTTAAAAAAAGAACCTGAACGTGCATATTGCAATTAATTCTGAAAACAGTACAGTGTCACAGTGGGTTTACAGAAAATATTACAGAAACCAAAATATCTCATTATATTTGATAAGTGTCTTGACTATCAGTGAGCAGTAGTGCAAATGTCACATAGGATAAATGTTGAAGCATTTACACAAGTACAGCACACACTCTCCTACACCGCCCTGCCCTCCACCTTTATGCAAATGAAGAATGTTTCTCTCAACCTTTAAACTTTCAATGCATCCACATCCTCCCTGCCATCTTCTCCATCATCTGCCCTTGCAAACCTCTGCCAACCACGTACCTCTGCACACAGGCACCTTGCCAGTCCAGCTGCCGTCAGAGCGGCAAACGCGGTGCTCTGAACCCCCGGAGAGGAAATAACCTGGCTGACAGGTGTACACCAGGGTGTAACCGTAGGAGGGCAGGTCTAGACCCACAACGTCAGCGTTGGCCGGGCTCCGCGGCTGCTTGCAAGAGTGAGCTGGAGAGCAAGCAGAGGGCAGACACTTTAGTACACACAAAATGGAGCCAGATGCACACACACAAATGCACACACACACACACACACACACACACACAGACGTACAGATAGACAGAAAGATAATTAAGCACTCGCTGGGGGGAAAGAGAGAGAGAGAGAGAGAGAGAGAGAGAGAGAGAGAGCTGGGGGAGGGTTAAAAAAAAAAAGAGGAAAAAAAAAAAAAAAGGAAGCACACACATTTAAAATTTTAATTGAGTCCAGGGAGCTATTAGGGAGCATATTGACACTTTAATATGTCTAGTTTCTTTTCTGATATGAATATGGACACTTGTGGCTTGGAAGATGCACTGCCTAATTTTAGACTGAATTGCCCTGCAAAATGTAGTGAGCTTAAATTAAGTCAAAAACAATAACTGTATGAATTGTTATGAGTCATTTACCCATAGCCTTGGATTGCAAAACAAAAGGTGCCAGTACAACAGGAAAGTCTGACTAAACTCATTATCATTCAGAAAAAGTTGAAAAAAAAAGAAGGCAAAAACATTTGGAGTTGTTTTTGTATTTCTTGAACTAATAAAAATTTTCAAGGGCAAAAACAAACTAGAATAAGCTCATCTGTGTCCTTGCAAAACACTACTAGAGTGAATGTTATGGTGAATCGTGCAAGAGTGTTTTTCATTACAAAGAAGTTCATATAGGCTGGAAGGTCAGAGGCACTATGGACACTGGAAGGAAGATGAATGCTCAGTGAAGTAATAGGAGGCTTATAAGTTCAACCCATGTCCTGAAAGTCAGACGACTGTGACCTGAAAAGAATGTGAGCTCACTGAAAGACCACAAACAACTACAAAAATGTAACTATATGTCTCATTAGATCTAGTGTTTTTTTAAGACTGCGATTCAGTTTTGACTTTCCTGACTGTGACTTTCTTAGCTTATTAAATTATTCTGTCTCAAAAAGCAGGAAGCTGCTGATTTAGGATAGCACTGAAAAGCTTAGTTTACAAGCTTTTGCTGAATCAGAAACTGGGAACAAAAGCGTGTGTTGCTGTGTTGCCAAAACACTAGTGTCTTATAGACCATATTACACATTTTCATTCTCTCATGAGTGGGCTCAGTATTCTTAGTTTAATTTTTCACATCAACAAACTCTTTACAGAACAAAACATTATGCAAATCACATCGCACCACCAAAACACTGAGGGGTTGAACATTCAGGCTCCACAATAATGTGAAAATGGCGAAATAATTTTGCAGCGTGTGAGTTAAAGAACATGTTGCCAGCTGTCGAATGAGAGACAGCTGCAAGTGAGTCACAGCACCAAATCGGTCCTTCATGGCAACTTAATGACATTAGTGGCAATAGGGTGTGGAAGGGATGCCAGGATGAAAGTTTGTGGGCTTTATGAAAGATGAGGAGACTGCAGGAAACTCCTCTTGTTGGATATTACTTTCTGCTGGCGTGTGAGCCAGTAATATTATGTGTGTATGTATGTCTGAAGACATACATTTTTCAAAGCTCTAAAAGGTAAAACAGGTGCATCAAGGTTAAAGTCTTGTGCCAAAATCCAGGAGGATACTTCTCTTATTCATCACATACTCAGCTATACAGGGGCTGTAACATGTTGGTATACATTAAGAGAGACTGATGAAGAAAGCACAAGGACAACTCTATAAGTCACCCGTATGTACCACCCGTATGTATCAACGAGTTGATAAATCTGCCTTGAGGAAATTTAATGCGGTATCTATTTACACTACAAGAAAGAAGAAAAACTGCCTCATACTGTAAGTTGAAGAGATAAAGTCTGCAGACCTAAATAAATAAATAGATACATAATTAAATGAATACCCTTCTCTCTGCCTGAGCACTAGTCTCTGTAACCCACTTAAAATTACAAACTGTCAGCACATGTCCAGGGTGGTTGTAGAGTATGTAGACCATGAATTCTGAAGACACTTACAAGGCCGATGAATTGTTGTATCAAAGACACGTCACATCCCTCATCAAGTTCTGTTGACATCGCCATGTTTATTTACACTTCAAACAGCACAGCAGGCTTTACTCCCGAGATTACACCAGGCCTCAAAAGACACTTTTGCTTTTTCTGTCACACAACAGCATGTAATTTTCTTAGTTCAAAGTTGGTATCTCTGATAGAGACTGAGTGCATTAGTTAGGGACACAGACAGACAGAGACAGATAGAGGCAGACACACAGAGACAGCCTTGCTGATGGATTTCTGCTCGAGCCAAGGAGGCTGGCCAGCTACAGACAGCAACAGCAGGCCACGGTCAAGAGGACAAAGTTAACTTTTGAGTTACAATGTTTTTCTTTTAGCTGGTTTTTCTTTCAATCTTGTTTGCATGCCTCACTGTACAAAGAAAAAAAAATCAGCAGCAACTGTTCAGAGGTTGGCATGCAGATTTTGATACCAGAATGATGTTTAGTTTGGCTGGTTTAGCAGCAGTATCTACTGGGTACACTTTGAGACTATTGCTGGTTTGTCCGTAAGGTACACTTCCTGAACTTGTCACCCCCTTAAATCTCAAAATTTCATTGCTGATGCTTTAGAACTTTTCAAAACATCAAAGTGAGCTGGAAAGAAAATTGGGGATTTGGGCTGTGTACCTAAAGCAAAAAAATATTAATCTGATAGAAAGGTAACATGATTAAGAACCGGTGATGTTAAACTCTGACTTGTGTCCATTGCATCTATTACATCTATTGTGTTGATAATCCCTCTCAGTTTTTGCTTTCGCCAGCAGAACAAGATTGGTTGGCTTCACTTTTAAATCCATTTAAGTGGCTTCACAGTAACAGAAGACCGTTTAATCACAGAGAAAGGTACTTTAGAGGATTTATGACTGTTTTGACCGAGGGTCAACACAGTGTGTCGGACCCATACAAAAGCACTCATACTCAAATACATATACATAACCACACCCCCCCCCCCCCAAGTGTATTATGTGCCAGACAGCCCTCTGGGTCTGTATGTCCACCCTCAGGGCTGCACACATGAAAAATGAAAAAAGAAAATGTTCTACATCAACGGACTGAAAGTGAATTCATAGTTTTATTTTAAGTAGAAATACACACTGACCTTTTGGTTTGTGTTTCTGGATCTGTAAGGATATAACAGCTATATTCTTAAATCAATTCACAACAATCTAAAAATAATAATGCAGTTAGGGGAATAGGTTATTCAATGATGTGTCATTGAATAGCTCAATCATATACCATATACCTATTACGGTGCAACTTTACCCATTTAAGAGTAATGCTGCCAGTGTCTACATGATTCACCAGCAGACCAGTGAAATAAGGCTGGTTTCTTCATTGTACAAATAACGATATAGTCATACAACAGAACAGGGATTTTAGAGTTAGCAGGATATTTTCATGACAATATTCTGAAGACATAGCCTGCAGTACTTTATCAATGTAAAACATCTACTGGATATTTCTACCACTTGCCAGTTAATGAGCGATTAACAGGGGTGTAAATCACAACTTTCTTCACTACGCAATATTATATCCATTTTTTTGGTAATGATACAATATTTGCTGATATCACAAAGTCTTGTGATGACCACAATACAATTTTGATTCAATTAAATTCAGGGGTTTGTGATTGATATGAGACGGTATTAAAAATATCCTCACTGCCTTTTTCTTGGCTGCTTGCCATTGTCTGCCTGGCACCAGGTTGCTAGCGTTGTTTAAATGTTTAGAGAGAAGGTGCTCTGGACAGAAATAGTGACACAGATGTGTGGAATTTCAAAATAAAGGTATCTTCAGATGATGATATGTATCAATTTGCATTGATGATATTGGATCGTGGATCATTGCACTGACATATCGATCCAGATTAATGTATCTTTACACCCTTATGAGCTAATGTGCTGCAAAGTTACAGGGCAATTTAAAGGATACCTGTATTATGAAGACTAAATTCACGAGGTTGCAACCTAATCAGTGTCACCACTTATATTTTAATTTAACTAAACTTGACCAATGTTTATGTGGCATTAGGGTCAAGGTTTCCTCAGTCACAAATATGGACATTTAGACATTTGTTAAAGTATGAGGAGCTAAAATATGGTGACCATCAGAGATACATTTTTCTATTTTAATTCCAGTGGTAACAATGACAGGACGAGGGCAGAGGAAAATCGATAGTTTTCAAGCCACCACAGGCAATGGACCAGAGCCAGAGAGAAGCTCCTGAAACCCTGCAACCTCAGCAGAGTGACCTGGCTAAGAAACTGCACCTGCTGAACAGAGCGAGTCAGGAAAGTTAAAAGCCTCAAACATGATGCCCATGAATGAACTGGCTGTCAGACCTCCATTTCAGCAGTTGGCTCTACTACATCATGGTTACACAAAAAGGGTGTGAAATGTGTCATTTTATATGAAACTACTATGAAAGTACAGTAAATGCAGCTGCTGGGATGTTTTGTATACAAATCCAACAAAGGTGGAAGAGAGGCACCTCTTAGAGGCCATTCGCTGAGGTTCAATGTACCACTGACAGTATATGAAAGACGTTAACAGTGACCCAACAAAATCAAATCTAAAGTTTGCACCAGCATCTCAAATTTCAGCTCTCAATCTAAAATGTTTTACAAGTTATAAATGTGCAAGTCAGTCAACAAAGTTGGTTAATTGAATATAAAATCAATACGTACAATCAATTCTACAAAATTCTACAAAATAATCTATTAAATGCTATGTGTAGATGAATCCATTACTGTTGGATTGATGTTGTGTTCATGTTTAGTTTATGGTAACATATCAGTACACAGACAATGTGGCATCCATTAAACGTAACTCTACAATTATAATTATCATATTTAATCATAAAACATTGTCAATCAGGAAAACAGAATCAAGCAGTTGACTCCTGACCACCGCTCATGTCTGTGCATTGTCCAGCGGGAACAGGCTAAGATGCTGCTGATAAAGGGCCTTATATTAAGACCTTTTTTTACTACTATATTGATTACTATTCTGCAGTATTATTTATTACAGTTATCATTATTTTTATTACTGTGTAATTTCCTTATATTTTGCCCAGTTTTTCCTTTCTCTTCTGTCTCATCTTTGTCAATTACAAATGTACACAAACAATACATACATACGAGTGTCTATATTCCCAATCCTGGCTACACCCATGCATTTATTATATGTCACTACCCTGGTTTTGTGTACTCTCCTATGCATAGATAAAATCAAAATAAATTAATAATAGTAATGATGATAATTTTAATAATAATAAAAGACATTTTAACCAGCACTGTTGCTCTTATTTATTTCCATAATAATAAAATAACACCAAGACTTGGGAAGGAATAGTTGTGACTTTAAGAAATTCTAAGTTAATTTTTTTGTTAAGTGGTTTATCTTTCAGCTCCTGTTGAATTCCTGTTGTATACTGGCATTTTCCATTTTCCTTTGGAGCTCCAAGACAAAGTGTGTCTCTCACAGGACCATGCCATCTCAACCGTTTCAAAGATTTTGACAGCAGAGTATTCAGCCCTTGAGAAAAAGAGACTGCGTATGATCCACTTTGTATCAGCCATTTATCTACATGCAGATATTCCCCCTCACCTGACACAGCTGTCAAAACTTTTCCGGAGAGACGGTGTCAATTTTCTGGTTATAACCAAATTTGTAAGTGCCAGTTTATGGAGCTTTCTGAAGCTTTAACCTGTAATTCTGTTGAGTTGTACTCACTCTGACTGCTCTTTTATTCTTAGGGACCTGTCACAGTGCTGGCAATAAATGCCATTAAGGAGCAGGGGGAATGCGCAGCCTCCTGAATCAGTCCTTAGTGGGTGGGATGATGGGGTCAACAGTTTGAAGATAAAGTTGGAGCAGGAAAGGCTGAGGAGGTGTCGGATGACGCAAATCTAGACAGGAGTGCTTCTTGAATTATTTTCTGCTGTCAGCTGTTCAAATGAACCTTTTTGGAAAATTTAAATCAGAAAATAAGCACCATGAATGATAATAAGACCATTAAAAGTGACAGACAATTTTGTGAATATTTGGTTGCTGTGTTCTATTGTAAAGTCTTGCATATAACTGCAAACATTTTGTTTGCAAATGCGCTCGCTATATAATATAGCTTATACATAAGGGATTTTAAAATCTATATTATATAAACTGCCTGTGTCTGCACATAGTTACATGCATGCATCACATTTGTTTCAATGAAGTGAGACTAATTAGAGACACCTCTTAGTATATAATTTAACAGCACCACAAACTGCAGCGTCCCAAATGACCATATAGTCGAATCAACATCTCTCTAAAATAGTTAACAAGAACTGAACATGATAACTCTCATGACAATCCAAGGTCTTTATTAGACTACCTTACTTTCAGCTAGGTGTATCTAATGAACTGACAAGTGAGTGTATGCACAATAAAAAGACAGCATGGGCATATTTATGGATTCACAAGCCCTCTAAAACTTCCCCTCCTCCCACTAAAACACAGGCACACACACACCCACACGCACACGCACACACCCACCCACACACACACACACACAGACAGACACACACAGACACACCGTGCAGCAGAGTAGATCAGGCAGAGAATGAAGGGTAGGTATTACAATGTTTCTGCTCCCTCAGCACAAATGTCTCCGGAAAATTCAAGTGGGTGTTACATCTTTGGTAGTTATGAAATCAAGATTACAAAATATCATTTCAATCCCCTTATCATCACACAGCTCAAGTGTTTACACTTTAAGTTGCAGAGTAAAATGCAGACTATAGTACGATTTGAACAGGGAATATTTCCATGAAAAATGCTGTGCCTGAAAGGGATTGCACTGAGATATTGGATTACATCACAACTTAGAAAAGCACCAGACTTGGCAAAGTGACTGGGCTAAACTGCACAGCCCTTCTTTGGTGTTGGTCGACAGTTCAGATAGTTCAAACAGAATGACAGTAATCACGGTCAACACCTCGCTCTCAGAATGACTGGGATGGCAGGTTGATTGAGGCTGGAGCTGCAATCTCCCGGGGGGTCAGAGGTTATGGCAGGATTGAGCGAATCGACAGAGAGGGGGGTAGTGTCGAGGAAAAGAAAAGAGTGTCTGAGTAGCCAGCAATGCAGATAAACAGTGACAGGATGCCAGAAGGGGAAGAGAAAAACAAAGACAGAAAGAGTGATATAAAGATATTGGGAGGGAGCATAGGGAAAAAGCACTCACGGATACAGCTAGGCTGGATGCCGGTCCAGGTGAGATCTGGCAAACAGAGCCGGGTGGTGGAGCCCTGCAGTAGGTGTCCCTGTTGGCACTGGAAGTCGACTCTGCTGCCCACCTGGCCACAAACAGACAGCGCACAAAGTGGAAAGAGTCAATACACTGATGCAAATGCCAATAGGCTCCCAGCATCAAATCTAAAGAGCTGGGAAAAAATACTGCACACTAAAGTTTTTTTTTTTTTTCTTCCTTTTTTAATGATTATCTGTAGTGTGTGGAGGCAGATGGAGACTATTCCTAGAGGCGATGGCCCATGTTTGTGTTCTCATCTGATACACAGACATTAGAAAGTGAGGGAGTTGACTTTGTGGTAAAAATATGGAGACAAACTGTTTTCTGTTATCATAATAAATGACTTTTACTTTCAGCTACCATCCCAGTCAACTGTTTAAGGACGGCATCGACAGAACTTTCTCATTCGCTGGTGTCAAGATATTGGTAAAGTTGTTCAGTAATGCAGAAAAATGCAAGAGCACAGCCATTACAAGCAGTGATCCAAATAATAAGCTGCTTCTGCTTTCATTTGGGACAAATTTCATATCAGATATTCTGCTGAATGTTGTGGAGAAATTGTTTGCACTTAACTTGTAAGTGACACTCCAAGAGCAACATAGAGGAAATAAAATGAAATACACTGGCTGAAAGCATCTCAAGGGAGCTACTGAGCACACACCAATGGTCATGATATCAGTTTTTTTTTCGACTATGATGCATTTCAGCACTGCCCGTTTTACACTCACAGTCAAACTGCATAATGTGCACATTATTATAGATCCAGACATGAACCATGTCTTTACACATTCACAGTGGCAAGAAATCCAGCTGGTTTTCTTCAGTGCAACCACATGGGATGGATACATACATGCATGACTACTTCATCCTTGCACCCACATAACATCATCCAACGGAATAAATGATGATTGTACATGGAACATCCATTGGATACTGTGCACTTGAAAAAGGACTAAGCACAGGTAACACAGTAGAGCCGCAAGCTTTCAATAGTATTTTGATTTGGCGCTTCTTGTTCATCTACCTCCACAAGGTTGCTTCAAATATTGATCACATGGAGAATTGTTGCAAACCTGTCTCAAACTAAGGATGTGATTTTTCTGATCCTTTCTGAAATAAGATTTTCTGGTACACATTGACCTTAAAGTTAAAGAACATAACGCCATCTATTTATAAGTTGTGTCATATGCAGCTCATTTTACCTTAAAGCCTGTTGTGTAATTCATGAAGCCGTGCTCAGGTGTCCCTGGATTTTCACAGGTGGTTCTCGTGGGCTCTGAAACAAGACATCATTGTCACAATGAGCAGGGGAATTGCTAGAGAGCAAAAATGAGAATATGACAGAGGGGCAATCATTGATAATGACGAAGCAATTTCTCTCTGGTGTACCATGTACCAGAGGACAATTACTGAAGTGGCGTGGTAACATGAACAGAATTACCCTGCCATCTTTAGTCTCTCTGACTATGAATTCCTTGGCTTTCACAAGTCCCATAAATATGGGCTTCTGAGACTTTTAATCATTGGTGAGACTAAATTCAAATTAAGACACGTCCATGTGGTAAAGTGTTTCTTCAGCACTTCATATTTCCAGCAACGCTGGGCTGCAAATATAAAGCATCGCCCCTGAGGTAACAATATAAATAATGTAATTCATTCTTATGATTTAGTTTTACATCAGTGCCAGATGGCAACACACTGATTCTAGTTCACCCTTAACTGTGTTTGATATTTACGTTAGCTGCTTCAGGAAGAACAACAGAGGATGATCATTTGGGAGGGTGGGATGGTACTTGGCAGATACCTTGTTCATTTAATTTTACTGCCTTTGTTATTTTACTCTGCAAATTAAAATGCTCATTTCTTGCATGTAGAAAAGTCTAAACCTTGGACACATACATCACATACATCATTTAGTGATTATTAATGTACTAGCATAGCAAATCAAACACACAAGAGAATAAATGACTGACTGTTTTGAAACAAAAGAATGACACCCCAGTCTGAAACCTTATTATTTTGTGAATTAGCTGAATCATTAAACAGGCTAATAATTCAGTACCTATACATCGAGGCTGAGATCCGCTCCAGGTGCCGTCATCCTGGCACATGCGTGTTGTTGATCCCACCAGCACGTAGGGGGCAGTGCAGCTAAACATCACTTCAGACTTGAAGATGAAACTGCGCCCTTCTCTCCGTCCTTTGGCAGGCAAGCCAGGGTCTCCACAGAACTTGGCTGCGGAGGCAGAAATGTGGAATATTGCTGATGTGATAAGCTGGCGGCCAACAAATCCAACACAGATGTTACGCATTTTCCTGCAAGCATTCATCCAGCAGTGTACCACACTGCACTGTTGCATCTTCCCTTCATTCTCTGTCAATACTGATGCCCTATTCCTCTGCATCGCTCTTACAATTCAAACATTCATCTCTTTTTAACCTCATTACACATAATACTGCAGCAGCTAGTCAATTGAATGCAGCATTGCGTAGACTATTCAGCATTTAATTCAGATATAATAAGCTGTGTGGGCTGCTGCTGCACCCATACAAGATCAGACCGGGATGTGGTGTGCCTACAGTGATTTCCACCGCTGCTGTGAGCTTTGCTGTTTTTGATGAGCTTTTAATTATATCCGATTTATCTGAGTACCTGACTGTAAAAATTATTGTCTTTCTATATGATCTGGAAAGTCTTCATGGACTGAATTATTCAAATTGCATTGACAATTTGCCTGTTGCACAATTTCCTTTGGCCATTTTTTATTGCATGTGGGCAGATGCACTGATGTCTTTGTCTCAGGATGAATTGCTCTGTCTGAACATTTTTGTTTTTGTTTCCAACAATCAACCTTTCTGCTGAATGGTTACAGTAGGTATGTGAATATTCATCTTGGCAGCAAAGAGCGAGTGAGGGAGGTCATGGCACTCAATTTTAGATCAAAATAATTAGCAAGTGAAATATTAATTTCTCTGACAGGGCCTTGAGGTTAACACAACTAGAGCCATCTGCTGCCGCTGTTGCTCCCCAAGCCTCTGGTATGATATCGCCTTTTTAATGGGACTCTCGCCACAGCCTCAGCAGATGAAGCCCGTTGGATTATCACTGCTGCTCCTTCAATTTATTGCTTATAGACATCTAATCAAATTGACTGGAATAATTTAGGCTGAGTGGGTTTGATGGAAAGAGAAGTCAGCCATTTTACAGGCTGCCAATGTATCTTTCTATCCACCCTTTACTGTATACATACAACCATCAATCCACTATAACCACACTGATCAGTAAGTCACTTGTTAGCTGTAGGAGGTGCAGAAATGCTCAGTGTGTGAGAGAGCACAGGCGAGGACGAGAGTCACAGCATTCAGTCACGCAGCCAGAGCACAGTGGGATCAAGCCAATAATAAGGCAGGCTGCTTCTCCAGACCTGACATGTGCTGCTGCGTGGAGGTCTGGAGACAGAGATAAGTTCTCGCTTGCTCTCTTCCTAGAAGTCAGGAACCAACAGGGGCTTCTCACAGCCAATCCCTGACATAATAGATATCTAGTAAAAGAGGAGATTAGAATCCGGCCCATGCAGGAATGGCTGAATAAAGCCATTACTGCAAATACTGTTATCTCAGGAACAAATCCTTGTATTCAGAGACATATCTTCTCCTAGAAAATATGTTTGCTGCCATACTGCAGGTCCCATCTGAAACCGATGCATTGTTAGTTTCAGCCCCCCAGCACCCAATACTTTGTTTGACCGTGTTTGATATGTCAACAAACAAAGATGCAAATATCTGCCTGGATGTGAAAAGGGATTCTTGTCACTTTTCAAATGACATTGTAAGACTTCGTATTCAGATGGCATTTTTTTTTTCAGGGTTGACAATACAGGCCAAACAGGTGACATGCACATCAGTCATAAGCTTCAAGCTGCAGGGAAATAATGTACTGTTTTATGGATATATAAGAGAAATGGCCGCGGGCCAAACCAAGCTCAGCATATTTAATGTGCCTGTGTGTGTGTGTGTGTGTGTGTGTGTGTCGGTGGATGAGTGAGAGAAACAGAAGGAGAGTGAGACTAGTCAAACTTTCTCTCTCTCTCTTTCTCTCTCTCTCTCTCTCTCTGTCTCCGTCTCTCTCTCCGAGCCTCTCCCCTTCCTTGATGAATTATCAATGCTTTGAAGTAATCAGTATGCAGAGGCCAGATTCAAAGTTGGGATCACAGTCTCATCCCTGCAGACACATGAACTAGCATTCTCAAACACTGATTTTTGCTGCTTGCTCTCCGTTTCCCCCATGTGCTGTGAAAGGGTACATGAATATGCATCTTAATCCTGTTTGGCTGCAAGTGCTTACAGAAGTACAGGTTTTAAGAAATGCACAGATGGGGTTGCTTTTGCAGATGCATGGCATATCCTGCAGTATTGCTGAGCTGTAATTCAACTAAAAGTGCTGAGTATGAATTGCAATCATATTTCTGAAGTCTGCAGCAGTGCAGGCCTACTATACTGTATGTCTGATAAACAGCAAGACTGTGGCTTTAAAATGATTATGCATCAAACTAAATTTAATAAGCATATCAGGTTACATTTGCAGCAGATCTGTATGATGGAGCCAAAAGGAATCTGATTATTTTTCCTGCTCAGATCATGATTTTGTTAGTAAATGAAAAATATTCCCAGTCTACAAGATGAGTAGTGCACTGACTACTGCTTGTATCTTTATAGTTGGATTTAATGCACAGATATGAAAAGATTACTGGCCTATATGCATTTCATGACAAATGCATGTCTTATAAAGTAATGCATAGTATGTACAGCAACGGTCAGTCCTGTGACTGCATTGTGAGCATTGGCATTAATTTAGTATTTACCTCTTAAGAACGACTTTAAGATTTATAGGGATGAGCAGCTGAGATTGCTGTAGATAGCGCTGTGCTGACATTTTAATGCATAGATAATAGCTTTTTCTACACCAAATATGATCAGCACTTTCTTCCCCGTTGTCCCCATTTTCTAAACTCATTTATTTGCCTTAGTAAACCTCAGTGATTTATCACAGACTTGCTTCCACTTCCAGTACTGTAGCAGGAGGCTAGCTATAACAACATGTTTAGAAGAGCTAGGTTCTTAACAGAAGCTGATTATCGATCCCACTGAAAGATGTTTACAGTGAATGGCTCTCAATTTGTGTCAATTTTGCACTAGCAATGGGAACCTGCATTCTAGGTCATAAGTAATGGAGCTCTTAAATATAATTACTACATTAAAAACAAGTTTCTGTTGAGACACATTAAACACTAGCATTGCATCATGAAACATAAAGGTTACTTGCTCACATAGCTGCAAGAGGTTGTTTTGGGGGTGCTGATGTGGAAAAATGATTGTGGTGTGTTGAGGGATGACACTGCTCATCATAATTGTGGTAGACAGCAAGTAGACATGGTACATTTACCAAGTGGAACCCTATCCATTTTATGTCCAGATGACAGTTTTTATCCATCACAACAGCTCAGGACAAGAACACAGATATATCAGTGCACCTCGATAAAACAGGCAGTTGGTCACTTAGCAGTGCTAAAGCACATATCTGGTCATAACAGACAAAAACTATCCTTTACAGTTAAGCGGGACATAAATCAGACAGCAGTGTGCGCACTGACTTACAAGAATTACAATAAATGACTGCAATGTGGCCATTTAGAAGAGCAAATGGCTGCAGAGGTACTGTGCTTCTAGTTGCAGGGACACAAACTCTAGCAGTCTGTCAGCTGGATCTCCGATGCTAAATACCCAAATGGGACCGTGTCCGCCTGACTGAATACGGCCACAAGCACCGAACTCCGTCATTAACATAAATTACAAAAGAACACAGAAGTGAATGTAGTCCTTTTTAAAGAGGCTCAGGGGTCTCACACTGTTTTTGTCATGATTCAACATGACAAAAATACTACAAACCAACTCATTTCTCTCCAATTCATAAACTCTTACATAAAGGCAGCGATCAACACAGTGTAGTTACAGTCTGCACAATTAATGCATGCAGCCATCTGATAGCAGAGATCCCCTGCTAAAGAAAGCTGCAACAATCAATTAATTGATGCAGAATGCACAACTTCAGCAGTCAAAAGGACTGCCTGCATTCAGCAGTTTAAGTGGAGATGTTGTTGTTGCAGCACAGCTGTCAAAAAAAACCAACACATCTTTCAGCACTTAGAGTGATGTGCATGAATATTTTTCAGTGGCATTTGTTTTTATTCCACTTAGTACCGACTAACACTCAGAGAGAAACAAACACATGTAAGTACTTAACCCTTCTTGATATTTTATTTCTGTCTGACTGATATAATGCAAGAATGATTCTGATGACAAAGAGACGCTCTTGAGCAGTCATGCATCCCAGGGGTTATTATTATGCTTGCAAAGATGATTCTGAGAAGGTCTTAATGTAGTAAAGAGCATCACACATCCCACTTGTGGTTCCACTCAGATCATCATCAACACTGGGGCTTTGACTCTGGGGCTAGAGGTCAATTCTCTTGTCATTTAATCAAAATGTAAATTGGAGGTCTAGTTCATGTATGAATGATGAAATATTAATTATCCTTCTTTATGAACAGGTAGGACACAATATCCTTCTCATGCTTGGCCTTTTTCAATATTTGATATCTGAAAAAGAAAAATCATTGTGTTGACACTGAAGGTGATATCAGGATTATGTATAACTCACTGTTTATGGAGAAAGACCTTGATGTTGCAACTAGGAGCAACACTAATAATCCTTGTTCTGCACCTCTGCAAGACTGCCTTATTATATTTGTATCGTAATTCAGCTTTTCCACCTAGGCTCTGATGTTAAATTCCATGACTTATTCATGACTTTCATTAATTTCATTAACTTGCGATAACCCCACAGGGGCAAGCAGCAAAATGGTAAAAAAGGCTTGCCTAGGAGAGAGAACTTAATACTAATGTACTGAATGTATGAGCAAAGTTGTAAAATAACATGCAGGTATATCGATGTTAAGAGAGCTATTTGAGAAATTACCCATTACTTTATGACTTCCCTCAAACATATTTGTACAATGTTAGGCCTTTGTCTGACTGGATTATTATACCTCTTATTATTCCGTGTTTTCCACAAATTCCACGCACAGTGGGAACCCTGGTAATTTCACAGTCAGATACGTGAGGCAAGGCAGAATCTTTCACTTTTACTTCCAAATGATTTAATATGAATTCATGATCAATAGATGAGTAAGAGGGAAAGCAACAGGATGCCAGATTTTAATTATGAGTCCAACATTTCACATGCTTGATCATGTTTAAAAAGGGGCATCAAGAGACAAGATCCAATTTAGCTCACTGTGCAAATAACCATGTTTCAGACAGCGACAGAAATGTCACCACCACCATTTCAGTCTAAAGATAAGGAGACTCTCTCTACATAAATCTATAATTATGATAATAATCATCAAGAAAGTATAAAATGGTGACTCACGCAAGCACTGAGGCAGGTCTCCGGTCCATGTCCCATTCCCTGTGCAGGTGAGCACAGCGGGGAAGGACAGCTCGTAGCCAGGTAGGCAGCTGTAGCTCACACTGGAACCCCACTCCAGGACTGAGCCCTCCAGGAGGCCGTTGGGTATAGGTGGAGGTGTAGGACACGTCACAACTGTGAGGAAAAATGAGGACACAGTCTCAGCCAAGACAAGCTCATTAGAGTACAATCGATGCACAAAATAGGTCCACTTAAATTTAAGTCAAGACGAGGATCAAAAGGATTGTGGGACTGAAACCAAAGCAAGACACACATGAGAGCAAATTAAGTCCTAATTGAGAGCAAGACAAAAATTTCAAAATTAAAAAATGACAGCTGAAATAGCCAACTGACTATGGTTCTCAGCAAAGTAATGAAAATAGATTATACAAAAATCACATCTAGCAAAAGCCATAGGACATTTTAAAATCTGAAATACTGCAAATCTATAACACAAAGGAATAAAAGGCTGACAGCACAAAGACCTTTAAATGACAAAAGCTGAATCAAAAAATGCTGCATGTTATTGCGGCATAGGTGGGTCAACAGCAAGCAGCCACCTCTGGGGCTGAATAATGAAACCAACGCGTGAGTGGCAAGAACTGTTGTTTCTCCAATTGCCATTTGAAGCTGGCTCCAGAAGTGAGTCAATCTCCATAGACCTCCATGTTGAAATGCCCAAAATTACAGCAGAAATAAACATGTTCACCGACCGGTACAAGAAATGTTTTTAGTCTCTATAGCTAATTTCCCCTTTCATGACACCTATACAAGGGTTGAATTTTTATGTATCCCACCATTCAAAAATTTAGTAAGGCTTAAAGTTACACATCATTAAGGCCGTGTCTGCTTTCAATGACAGGCTGTCTGCGTGGCGTCACCACAGCCTATGAGTCAGATTCATCCCTTGCTCCTCCGCAGCTCCAAACTCTCATCCAAATATAGTTACTTCTAGCTCCAAAGATGGCAGCAGTCAAAATGCCGATGGCAAGTCCAAAAAAAAAAAAAAAAAAAGAAAAAACAATGGGTGACATCACAGTGCAGTCTATGGTCGACAGCAAACATGGAGGAGCTGGAGCTGAGGGTGCAAGTGAAATCCCTAATAGTGTTGGGGTACTGTGCATGCACAATGACTTGTATGCCTCTCTTCACAGTCCCAGCCAAAACCCCTGCTATGTTTTGGGGATGCAGTCACTTGAGAATTAGGACAAATTTAAGCCAGAATACTTTATGGCATCAATTGAGTGGTCTTGGGAATACTTGGTTCTACATCCCTGGACACAAACATGAAGGATCAGAAAATATCCTCAAGAAACACTGTTGCTGTCTTCCATCTCGGTACAATTGAAATAAAACAGCTTTGGGTGTAACTCAAGGATAACAGACAATGTTAAAGCTTGGAGATAATTACTAGGATTTATGTGGATTTACAGGGATATGGCTATATCCTGGGTCTTTCAATTTCTAATCACAACTTTAATAAATGGAGGTGGCGGTGATGGCAAGAGGGAGTAGTGGTGTTAAAATGTATTAAACATTGTAATGAAACCACTTTCTGTCCAATAAATTGTCATTCTTACAGGTTTTAATCTTCCCATTTCTATCCAAAATGATACAATGTCCCGGAGGGCCTAAGCACCACTTCTTTATGAGACACAACAGGATTGGAGTTAGCTTTTCATGCAGGTTAAACATGAACATGTTTTGTCAAATCTATTATTGCACTGCATGCTTCACATTATAGTGCTATTTTACAGATATCAAGTGGCAATAGAGGTGGCACAAATTCACCATTCGACATAATGTGGATTATGACAGAATGAAAACTAGGTCTTTAGCCCAGAGAAATGGTCTGTGTTTTGACTGTGACTGTGTGAGATTTTCTGCCATTTCTGTTTGGAGTATACTGAATTATTTCTGCGAGAAATGAGGGGACATCTTGTGCCTGTGTAAGCCATAAACTTTCTGTTCAACAAATGTAATAAATGAATGCATAATAAAGCTCAGAGTTTGTTCTGACACACTTGGAGATGAACCCGTGGGGACGCAGATGGGATATGGGTTTTAGGGATGTGAATAAATTATAGCAGTTGTTTTATACCATTACTATCCTCCCACAACACCCATCATTTCCCCAAGTCTCTCTTTCTTTTAGACATACTCATGCATGCTGAAACCCTTGAACAAAGTCAGGCTTTATCCAAGCCTCGCAACTGTCTGGCAAGATCAGATGTTTAGTTTACAAATCCAGTTACTTAAACTGTCATGTTAACACCATGGCTCTCAAGTTAAGGTTTAGCGTTTTGGCAGAACAACATCACAGTCATTTTCACTTACCAAATACAAGACAAAAACATACAGATGTAGCAACATGAAGGCAGAGTCTATGGACATCTTGGCGCTGGGCAGGACCATGAATAGAGACACACGCACCCACTGTTTTCGTAGGCATCATTAGAAAGACAAAGACCTTGCTAAGGCAAGTTGGACTAGTTGCCATCTGGAGCACAGATTTGAGACTTCCTGACCACTGGACACTTTCATCACTGACTTCTTCCTGTCAGCTTCATGCGTAATACCTTCTTTTTTAAATTCTAGAGCACCACTCCTCACCTCCAAACCAGCACTGTTTCTACTGTACATGCTGAGAGCACAGTGAATCAATACATTCAAGCAACTTGGCATACTGCATGCCAGAAGACATCAAACTGATTTTAATCATTAAAAGCTACAGCATGTGATTTCACCCATTAGTACCTGTAGGAGTGATCATTACAATATCATATCAGTTATTACGCTGTATATTAAAGGGGTACTATGCCCATTTTCAATGAATACGTTATTCCTATGGTTTAAGACATTCCAAATATACTAGTACTAACAAACAGCTCACTCCCAAATCTAAAAACTAGAGTATTAAATCTCATTTTTTAAATAAAGTATAAAGACTGAAATTGTGCCACAGATAATGATTTGAGAGATATATTGTAGATGACACTGAGAGCAGCCAAGGGAATGGTTTGAGAACATGGGTACATTTTCTGTTTCATAACTGAGAACACTACAATAGAATAAAGCTCATTTGGAAAGAAAGAAAGAAAGAAAGAAAGAAAGAAAGAAAGAAAGAAAGAAAACAAAATCTGACTCATTCGTTGTCTATGGAGCAGCTCCAGACTTCATACATGATGACATCACAAGCTTGAGACGTACTTCTCTGGTTTCTGGGTTTAAAGAGACAGTAGCTCATGATCACATTGATTGAACTTTCCCAGGCCATGGAAATAACATACTGGAATTCTTAATTTAGGTGGTGTTTCCCTTTAAATGGGAAACCGCCCGTTTAAAACCAGCTCTGTGTCATCACAGTGTTCAGATGAACAGTATATGGCTTTCCCCTGTGCTGTGAGCGCCCGGAACTCCCTGTCCATTCACCAGAAAAGTTTAGTTAAATCTAAATATATATTCAAACATAGATGGTAAACTTATTCATAAATGATGATATGCAGAAAGAGGTTAAATTGTTTTTTTGTCAAATTAACATGGACTAATACAGAAGCGTATTGCATTCACTTGACAAATAAAAAAAATCTGTTTTATTGAGTAATTTTTTCTGTTTTTCAGAGTATTTTTTTTATTTTTCTGTTTTTCTGTGTATTTTTTTCTGTTTTTCGGTGTAATTTTGTTTCTGTTTTTCGTGGTATTTTTTGTTTTGTTTTTCAGGGTAATTTTTTTCTGTTTTTCTGAGTATTTTTTTCTGAGTTAAGAGAGCAATAGAACAACAGAAAGCCTCTGTCGAAAAAAAAACCCCCAAAACAATACCATGAAAAACAGAAACAAAATTACCACGAAAAACAGAAAAAAATTACCATGAAAAACAGAAAAAAATTACCACAAAAAACAGAAAAAAAATTCTACGAAAAACAGAAAAAAATACTCAATAAAACAGATTTTTCTTTTTTTTGTCAAGTGAATGCAATACGCTTCCGTAGACTAAAACTATGATGCATAGAGAATAAAGCCAACAAATTTGGACATTACATCTCAAAATTGAATATAAAATAGCTGGCAAAATTAACACTGATACATCACTGCATGGGAGCTTCCTTTTGTACAAACTAGATTAGATAGTTCTATTTATTTTATTTACACAATTCAGAAAACCTCTGGTCAGGTGATTAAAGATAGTTTTTACACTATGTCATGGTAAAATTTAAAAATGAGTGGGTTTCTTGTGATAGTGTTGATTTAAGGTAGACACATCATGATGGACAACTTTGTTGCCTTGTAGAGTTTAGATAGATTTTCCCTTTTCCACACAACTTACAGTAAATGTGGAGCAAGCCACTGTGGGATATTCACACATTCTCTCCAAGGTGGAACTATCTTTTGTTCTTGGCTGGCAGTGGATCCAAACAGATTTCCATATGGACATGTTGCAGCAGCAGTATACATCATATACATATGATTTAGATGTATACTATATTTGGAAAGATATTCAGGCCACGATGAATAGTGAATTAAAGTTAAAAGGGAAAACCATACTGATGTTGCAATCTGTTTTTTAATGTTTTGTTTGGTAATATAATTTTCTTTCTCAAGTTCTCAAGGAGAAACAAGTTCACTAGAAATTGTTTCTCTTTGATGTTAATGAATTAGTAAAGAGCGCCTTCAGTTTGGGATTTTCATGTTGTTGCTCTGGAGCCCTAGAAAAAAAAAAGCCACTTCATTCTGAAATACCTCTCTAAAATGCCCAGCTGGATGGTGTAAAGCATAAAGTTCTTTTGGATATGTATGTGAGTCTCTTTAAAGTGTGTCTATGTGAGAGAAAGAAAGAGGAAAAGACAGATGGGGGGAGAATGTGTGAGAGCACATGTGCGAGTAGGCAAATTACACTGCTTAAAGGAGTAGGCCTACTAATCTTATAAGCACTGCATCAGAAATTACTTAAAATAAATGAAAAAATAAAAATAAAAAAAGGCATGGGTGGCAGGCAGAACCGAATAGGAAGCGGAGAGTGTCCCCATTTTCCTAAGTAGTTCTAAGCAGCATTAGTGCCTCTTAGCTGAACACGCCAAACCTGGGATTCAAACAGAATCCTTGCCGGGCGAGGCTTAGGATGTGTCATCGGCAGTGTGTGTATGCACACCACACACAAACGGTGTGGCTAGCACTGACGCACACACAAAATGTTTAAAATTATGCACAGAGTCGGCACACGTAAAACCTCTTTGTCTTTTTTAGTCTCAACCCGCTCTCTCCCTTTCCTTCCTTCTCTCTCTTTACCCCTCCCTTCCTGGAATATCGGCTCATATCCCTGCGGCACATCATCCAAATCTATGACAAGATGACAGATGCCTCGCATCATGACAATTTCAAACAGCTCACCTCGCCTGAACCGCTGCACCTTCAACTTGAACCCAATCATGCAAAAGAAAAAATCTCATTGGAAGGGGCATTGTTTTAAGTTTCAGATGCAAGAAAAGAAAATAGAAAATCTGCTCAGTCCTTTTCTAAGACCTCTTGCTGCGTAGGCTGTCAGCGAGAGAGATGATAAAAAAGCCGTGATTACCAGCGAGCTGTTCAATTGCTTGTCCTAGATAGTCTTAGAAAGAGACCAAAGGAGAGGAAGTGAGCAAAGACAAGGAGAAAATAAAGCATAAAACATCTGTGCCTCCCTCTTAATAATCCATCCACACTGAGGAATCACAAAAATTAATATGAAGCACACACTTAGTAATCAAACCCCTCTGTCTTGCCTTTCTTTTATTCATTTCCCCATAAGAGAAATAAGTACTATTGGCAAAGTGAAAGAAGCGGGGAGAGTGAGAGGAGGCAGGAGGGACCCTGTGGCTTGCTGACTAATGCATACAGGTCAGTGCGATCTGACAGCACTCAAGCAGCGGCAGCAGTGGTAGGAGCAAACGTGAAGGTGTGGAAGCATGTGTGCCTATGTATGCATGAGAGAGACGCTTGTGTAATGCCCTGATGTGATTGTATGCATGCATGGTGGTGTGAGTGTGATGAGGATGGCTAAGCTCTGGGGTTTCGCTCCTCTCCACACCACCCCCATCAAGCATAGTGGCATCGAGGCCGAGTGCCTGAGCTGTTGCGGTAGCTGTCAAGGATTAGAGCTTGGAGGTTAGGAGCTCCACACACTGTTATACACACATGCGTGCACATACACACCCATGCTCTCTTTCTCTCTCTTGCAGTTTAAAATGCCTTGGGCAACAGTTGTGCGACCATCGATTCATCCAACAGCCTCAACATAGCACAGAACAGAGAGTGTAAATAATGAAACACACCCATGAAATATTACAAATCAATGTCAGTTTGGATGTTGTTAACTTCTAGGCAAGGTCCTACAGGGAGCCTGAGGAGGGCAAGAAGTGTGTGGCTTAAAACCAAAGTTCGCTATGAGTGGAGCTAAGAAGAGGCGATGGCCCACTACTTCTGGTCAATAATAACATTAGATACATTTAATATTTATATACAGCATATCTCGAAACAAAAACAGCCATTACATGAGAAGAACAAAGATCAACAGGAGTCATGTTTTTACATTCTCCAATACTCATTCCCCTCCAAAGAATGTGTCAGTGTCTATTAGATCTTTAGTAATTGCGTGCCTTTCTGTAACTCGTCTGCATATTTCTCCCACCTGTTGTTATGTTTGTCTGTGTGCATGTCCGTCTCTCACACTCTGCCTCTTTTTCTCTCACAGTTCATTTGTCCTTTCCCATTTCTCAAGTGGTGAATACAACGCCAGCTTTCTTCTCTGTAACTGAGACAGCAGCCTAGGAACAGTTCCTTAGCAACAATAAGCCACCATTTGCCTTTTGGGCTCCTTCTTTTCCCGGTGTACTTTTGAACTGTTTGCTGCACAAGTTAATCTTCCCTGCAATACTTACTTTTGGGTGTCGATGGCAGACATGCTAATCTATGCCTCCACTAGAGCGTCATAAATCATAGAGTGATGTAGTGCTGATGGGCGTACAACAACTAAGTCCTCTTAGTGGATTTTCTAACTTTGATGTTAATCACGCCCATAGAGTGCGCACAAACTTTTTGAGGGAGGAAGCAAATGATTAACCGTAGGAGTACAATTAGAGGGATCCTTGTTGTGATGAAGGGGACTTGTTGGCCATCCATCATCAGATGTCAGAGGAACTTTTAGCCTTGGCTCTGTGCCACCACAGGTGCAACTCTAGATGCAGGTGTGGGTGAAATCACTGTGTCCCAGATCAAGGGCTCTAAAAATGCAGAATATTTTTTTCTTTTTTTTCCCCCCATGAAAGCCAACTGAGCGATGCCGTCTTTTATCTGGGGACTTGTTAAAATACAGTACTACTTTTGTAATGTAGTGATGCACTAGACATAATTCAAAAGAACAGATTCAGAATTGCATATTGTGTTTATATGGGTCAGCCTGTGTGTTTATACTTACATAAATGTCAGTCTCATAGATGTTCAACCTTAAGTATTGTTGGTATTTCTGTTATCAGCACACTGGAGTCAACTATATGATGCTATGTGACCACATAAGAAGATCTGTGTCACCTTGGTTGCAAATCTCATTAGATCTCGGGGTGTAAGCATGTACTTTATATTGTACGTGACAGTGTGCTAGCGTGCCAAGGTTGTTACAGCACGGTCTGATGGTTATCAAGGTTGACTGTGTAGTGCAGCACGTGTTGGATGCAGCGTATGTGCATTTGTGGGTGGTACTTACCTTGACATGCTGGCATGGTGCCACTCCAGGTGCCATTGGTGGTGCAGGTCCTTGTGACGGCATTGTCCCCTCCTATCATCACATACCCCGGCTGACACGTGAACGTCACGTTCTGGCCAACTGTGATGTCATCACCAAATCTGAGTCCATTCGCTGGAATGCCAGGGTCCCCACAGGTGATCACTGTCATTGGTGGTCAAACACATATAAACTGCATCAAAAATCATCCTAAATAGCGAATGGTGATGACAGCATACATACTAAATATGAAATATGAACCATATATTAAAAATAAAAGATCAAATTATAAAAATAGAGTGTCTGATGTAACTGACCTACATCCCTTTGCATTGTGAAGAAAGAGTAGTGAGGGATTATCAAAATCAGCACAGGGGAGGAAATGCTTTTCCCCCTAGATTTTCTATTTTTAGCTTCCTCTTGTTAAGTTGGTGGTTTCCTAATCTTTGCATTTGTTCATTTGTGCCACCAGGGCATAACATGGCCCTGGGCACTAATTTTTTTTCCATACACTATAGGCGAGAAGGGTGGGTGGTGATTAATAATTATCCTCTCAGCCACATATTTGTTTCCAAAGTTTCAAACAGCCATGCCAAATACAGTTGTGCGTGATGAAAATGGCTCATCAAATAGAGCAGTAAAGAATCAGTGGGACCCACAATCATTCACCAGCAGCTCATAATTATAACCCTGATGATTTGCTGAACAGAAGCATGCTGTCCAACATAATGAAGTTAAAGGGTACAAGACACTCAACATTGTAGGTTTCTCATCAGAATTAATTGTATGCTGATCATCAGTAACAGTTCATTTTCTTTTTAATATTTGGTTCAAATGATTCACAACGGCTGAAAATAGTGTACAATTGTTAAAGGTACAGGGCGGCACAGTGATACAGTGATTAGCATTGTCGCCTCACAGCAAGAGGGTTCCCAGTTCAAATCCAGGGCTGGGGTTTGAACCCAAGAGTGGGGGAGTTTGTATGTTTTCCCCATGTCAACAAGGGGTTTTCTCCAGGTTCTCCAGCTTCCTCCCACAATTAATTGGTGACTTTAAATTGTCCGTAGGTCTGAATGTATGAATGGTTGTTTGTCTCTAGGTGTTATCCCTGTGATAGTCTGGCAACCTGTCCAGGGTGTACCCCGCCCCTTGCCCAATGTCAGCTGGGATAGGCTCCAGCATACCCGTGACCCCTAACAGCATAAGTGGTTACAGAAAAAGAATAAATGTTAAAAGTACACCATGCAGGATTTTCCTAAAACAAACGAACAAACAAAAAAACAATTTACAGACTCAGAAAAGTAATTCCTCTTAATCACCACTTTTTTTCTTTGAGGCATTCCTGGATACAGAGCTAAGGTGAGGTAATCAGCAGAACACATCCAAGTGGAAGCTATGGAAACCATGATCACAGCACCAAACCCCCCCCACAAATATAGCAAACCTGGAGTTGGCTTTCAGTTTCACTTTAGCTGGCATTAATGTTTACAAACAGTAGCCAAATATTCCTGCATAGTATACCTTTAATGAACAGTACATTATTTACGCCCTCACTCAAACAACTCTGTAATTATATATCTTAAGCTGTCCTATGACAGGTTATGACGTAGCACCGTTGTGTTGGTTGTGCATTATTTTATTAAGGTAAAAACGATGTATAATCTTGCATAATGGCTCTGTGCTTTCATGCTGCTTTTTGTATAATTAGATTGCCTAGACTACATTTGCATATGCACGCGCTGGGTAATAAAAATAACTTAAAAATGATTTTCAGTGCATATAATTTTTAGTTATGTGAAGATAAGAAATATTGACAGACGTTGATGATATAGCAGTAGCCATATTAGTCTATGACCAGGCAATCAATGCATCATCACACAGCATCTGTTGTGTTGTGCCCCTGAAGTGTGAGGGCTGCCTGTACAGTGATCCTTACAGTAATAACTATGCTTTATTTACATATTCCCTTTCTAAAATGCAACACTGTGCTTATATCATCTTGAGATTTTGGTTCATTTTTGTCTAAATCCAGGGGAGCTCCTAGTGGAAATAATAATAATGCTGGGGAGCGTCTCTCCCCAAGTCAATTTTGTTTAGTCTCTTCTTTTCATATGCCTATTCTTGGCTTCTTCTCATGGCACGATTTCTCCAAAGTAAACAGATGGCTGAGTGTTGGCCCACTACATTGTCAGGTCTTAACCTAGTGCTATCTGATGGAACAGTAAGTTGCCAGTCTATATTTGATTGCCTTTTCATAAGCCCTTGTTTAATCTTACAGCCCTAATTTGTGCCTACTTATTACAAAATCATTCCTGACTTGTTCACCTTAACGCAAGAAGCCAGTTTGATGCATATGGCTGTCCCTGCTAACGCCTCCTCCCTTCAATTAATTTCTGTTTGTTTATCTTCAGTTGCTGCCAAGGACCTCAACACTTGGACATATTTATCGTTGCTGGGTGAGAGTAACTTTGTATCCTGACAAGATACATCAAAGAGCTGCTAGTTGTGAGCACAGAGAAGAAGAGGAGTCTTCACTTTGCCACCAACTGGTTTGGAGTTGATGGCAGTATGTTGTTGCTTGCTTCCATAATTAATCCTAGATGTGTCTATTTTCAAAATAGGCACAAAACTACAACACTGACATTTAGACAGTGAATTGCCTTGATGTATGTGTGATGGATGGCAAAGGTTGTATGGCTATTTGCTGTGTGTTTTTTCTGCTTAGTAATTCCACACTACACCCTCCTCAGAGGTTTCTGCACCCTGTGTACTGTAATCTATGTCAGATGATTGAATTGCACTATAGTTGCCACGGATGTATTTGGTGTTTGATACACAGTGACTCATAATGGAGTCCATTATTTTTACTTTCACATATGCACTGCTGCCCACCTTTAATGGCAAAGTGTTTGTGTAATAAATAAACTAACCTGTCAGCCTTCTCTAATTTCTTAGACTCTAGGTCTTGTGGGTAGTGAACTCCTTTTTTTGGGTCACTTCACCCAAATATTACAAGAACATGTTTTCCCACTCACACCTAAAGTGGTGTCTATTCATGCAGATACTAATTTACCCCCAAAAAAACAAAAAAAAACCATCCTTGTTACTTGGTGTATTCCCAGTTTGCAGTCAGATGCTTTAAACACCCATCATTCCATCCCAACTTCAGGTAGCAATATGACAACATAAAATTCATTCCTGCTTCTAGGACTCGCTAACTTGTGAAATCAAACAACCAATAATGTTTTTCTGGAAAGCGCAGGTATTATTTGCTTGAATTAAAGAAGTTTATTATCATTATTATTATTATGCATTGAAAAACATAGAAAAAATACTTGATTCAAGTCAGGTCTCCCAGATGTAGTCTGCCACGGACGATACCGTAAATAGAAATTAAAACAAATTGGGAGAGACAAATGTAAGAATTCAAAGACAGACCAAACATTCCCCTCTATCCACAATCTAGCCTGAATTAAATTGATTTTGAACATTGCCGTATATTGGGCATGTACATATTTTATAAATGACATGGCTTAAATAGAACATCTTGATATTTTTTGGTAATGCCGCAATATGTAATATGTATCCCAATATTTTCACTAAAATAACAACTGCTTGATTCAATCCTAAGATGCATATGATCATACCAGTGTGATCCTTCCAGTAACTAATCTGAATTTAGAGGGAACAGGATCAGAATGTCCTGATATTGTCTGAGTGACACTCTGAGGTGGCGTACTGTCATTTTCAAGTCAGACTGGATTGTTATGAACATTGACTTAATATTCACATGCTTGAAATTGTTTTTGTTAATCATCATTTGTTTGATTTTTTTTTTTTTATATATATATATATATTTTTCGGCTTTTGCCTTTAATTGACAGGAGAGAGTGAAATGGGGGAGTGAGAGAGAGTGGGGGGATGACATGCAGCAAATGGTCGCGAGCCGGTGTCGAACCCGCGACCGCTGCAGCGAGGCAACACCTCTGTATATGGGGCGCCGGCACTATCCACTACGCTACCGATGCCCCATTTGTTTGATTTATTATTCAGTATTTATTCATCTTGTTTTTTATATTTATTCATTATTAACAAACAGACTGACTGACTTATTAAATGAATGTCAATTTGCCTACCACCTTCACCAGAAGGGCACTTCTAATTTAAGGTCAGTTCTGACACACTCTTACCGTAATGCCTAGTACATACACATACCGCAAAACAACATGGGGGATAGTTAGACCGTCTTTTTCCAAGTGGGGGCTGGCTTGACTGCAGCGATCTCCACTGGGTGATGTTTTAGGTGATGGAGCAGATTTAGGGTACTGCTACCTTTACCAGCAATCATGTTGTGGGAGAGGAGAGCAGCCTGTTTCACATATGCCTTCCTGAAACCAAACCACCTCCAGGTGATAGACCTGTTCTGGGATCTTCCTCTTCTTAGAATGTACAGTAACGCAGGACAATTAAACTGGTGGACGTGATTGATCAGTCAGGGGTGTCTGTGCGTGTGTGTGTGTGTGTGTGTGTGAAAGGTAAAGCCAGTCCCCTGCACATGAACATGACCTGGTTTATATAAGCTGCTAAAATGTGCAAGGAATATCTTTATATGATGGTCATCTTCAATATAACCCAGAAAGAGATACTTGAGTATATCAAATATGTATTCAATACATTGCCCACCCTTCACCCATCTTGAATTAGGCATGATATGTCTCTCCAAACATACACCAGAAGCAACTGGCATGAATAAAATACAGCTGATACAAATTTCAGTTGATATCAACTGGCAACACTTGTAGATGTGGAAAAGAGGTCTTACTAGAGGAGAGACAGGGAGATACAGAGAAGTATGTGTGTACATGAATGTAAATGTTTACGTGTGCCTGTCTAAGTGCAGGAGTGAAAAACCCAGTCAGTCAGCACAATGCAGAGAAGCTGCAGGCTGTTGACTTCAACCGCTTTTTCATTTTGTACATTTACTTGCTCCGATGAAAAAAAAGGTTACTAGGAGACCTGAGGTTAGGCAGGAGATCAGAGGAGTTCACATGCACTGCAGGAACCTGATCTCAGTTAAACCTGCATTTAAATGCAGTTGGTCGGAAATCACATCTCTCTTTATTCCCAGCTATATCATATTTTTTAGATGTGCTAACACGTATAAGGTGTGGCAGTGACACATGATGCTGCATCATAGAGTTTTTTCCTGTTCTGTCATAGCACTGGAGCATTTACAGCTCCACACGATGTATCGTGTGGAAACAGACTCAGACTTATTTCAGTTTTAGTCAGGCTTTGATTTTAGTTATTTCAGATTCAAGGACACCACTATGATTTAGGACACTGCTTTGCTCATTTAAATGATGTTCAAGAATCATATTACAGCAGAAATCTGACTCTTAAATGCAGTAATAGGCATTTTGCCTCCGATGTCTTCATTTAATCATATCCTCCAACCCTACATCCCCTTACCCCACACAGACAAGGACTGTGTTGGTGTTTTAAACTAGAGGAGAGAGGAAAGGAATGGAGTAGAGACGAGGAGAATACTAAAAATGTAGATATAAATCAACAGGATCTCAGCATGTTACAAGGCAAATAGTCCTTCTGAATAATCAGTGTTTACTGTTTATTTTATAAAGTGCTCTCTGGCTTTACTTCACACTTCATTGAGCAAGTCTCTTTCACTTCTGCTAATTCGCTAATTCCTTAACATGCCCTATAAATTTCATTTATCAAACATCAAGAGCGTTGAGAAAAAAAATAAAACGGGAACTTTTCTCTCTCCCCTTGAGAACGTTGTGTGACTTTGATCTGGTAACCTACATGATCGATTACCCATGAACCGTGAAAATGATTGCCTCCTTAATGAAGGCACACTGAGTCAATTCGGCATCTTGTTGATGTTGATGGCATTTTGATGTCCCTGAACTGACCACTGAAATGTAATGTGAAGTGATGGCATACAGGAGGATAGCAACACTAAGTTTGGTGATGAGCAGGCTTTAAAGTGGGGGAAGGAGGCAAGGAAAGCTTTTCTGCCTTTCTGCATGTTTGATCATTATTATTCAATCCAATTTTCAATCTTTCTCTCCTTCTCCCTCCTTCCCTGTGTATATTTCTCCAGAGACTCATTTCATTCCAAAATTGAAAATTATGCCCAAACCATTTATCTTTTCTTGTGATTCAATAACAAGCAAAAAGAATGAGGAAGAGGGAATATGGTGATTTTCAGAGAGGAGAACAATGTGTAATTTTGTTTGATAGTCACCCTGGTGCAAATTGAATATAGATTGGCATACTTCTTAATTACTGCAAGGCTCATTTACTGAGATCCAGACAATAAAAAACTGCCTGACAGTTCTGACGCTTTGCAGGGAGAGGGGGCTCAAAGAGATTTATGTGCTATTTGAAATCTTATACCCTATTTTAGCACCACTGTTGATCATTCGGAGCGCCTCCCTTCGGCAGAAATAGGGAGTGAAATCATCCTTAGCCCTGTCTATCTCCATTCTTTTCAGAGGGGGTTGTCTGCTTTACACTATAAATTGCACGTTTACACAACAACAACAACACGACCAATTTAGTCTACTGTACAACAGCAGACAATTATTGTGACTGACATACGTGAACATGTAATTGGTCAGCAGTGATGCACCACCATGCACCAATCTTCCTCATCCTATCTCTCGTTATGTTTCTTTCCATATTTATTAAAGCTATAATAACAAATTCTGTGACAGCCACTGTAGGGGTAAGTGTGACCGAGCTAAATGTGATCAACCAAGAAACACTGAATTGTGCTCTGTTGCGTTTCTGGTATTCCGTGCATATAAAACTCACTTGTGCAGTTGGGGGCCGTTCCAGACCACGTGCCATTTGCCAGACACTGGCGTGTGGGAGAGCCGGTGAGGAAATAGCCCTCCATACAAGAATACACGATGGAGTGGGAGAAGGTTGTGCCATCCACACGGGAAATACGGCCATGAGCAGGTGTGGCTGGGTTCCCACATTGTACCGCTGCAATAGAGGGGAGAAGGAGAGGAGGTGAAGGTCAGAGGTGTAAAACAGTAATGGGCTTTCTATTTTCCATATCAGTGATTCACAATTCGAGGGCTGGGACCCCCCAAGGTGGCTGCAAGATGACTTCTGAAGGTCTCAAGGTGATTAAGGGGTCGTGAAAAATATATTCCTTCCATATTGTGTCAATAGTTATATTTATTCATGAAATAATTGCTGTTTTGCTTTTGACCTGATGTGATATTTGTAGTTTCTTGACTCAGTCCGATTAGCACTCAGGTGGAACAGTCTGACACAAGCCAACGATTTCTCTCTGCCCTTTTCAGAGACTCCCATTATGCGTTTTTACCTCACGTCTGGGGATGGAAGGATGGATTGTTTTTCTCTTAAAGAAGCTGTGAACCAAACCAGTAAAGAACGACTAATCTATACAGCGCCACAGCTTTATTAAGAGAGGCTAATGAGGAGAGCTGGTGCAATGGTACACAAATCCCCATCACACTATTAATGAGTCATCAGTAAATAAAGTGCAGTTTGTGTATTGTCAAGTCCCATAGTTGGTCCCTTTTAGTGACATTTAGTGCTGTCTAAAAACTAGAAGAGGAACGTGGGAGTAATGTGAAAATTTGCAGCTCTGGTCTAACAATAACAAAACTTTTAGTTATCACATATTACTAAATAATGAACAGATGTAGAACTATTTTGAAATATGAAATGTCACTCCTGACAATTTAAAGCACAAATTGAACTCAGACAGGAGGCTCAATTTCATGCAAAATGTTACTTTAGAGTGTACAACCACTGGGGAGAGAAGAACAGACTTTCTGAAGTGAGCTGAAGCGTTGGGCTTTTCGCTAAAAAGTATCCTTTACAGCATTTCCAGAATCCGCCAACCAAAATGTATCCCTGAAGAGGTGAAGGGACAGAGTTTGCTTCATGTGTTTTTCTTCTGCTCCAAATCATGTCTAATTACGAAACTGATTTGCTCTCTCAATCACCTAATTGCCTGGAAAATCTGAAATAGTGATTCTTGTAGGAGACAGACGTGTTGTAGGTGTGGTGATGATTTCTCAATTACCACATGTGCGCGCACGCACACACACACACACACACACACACACACACACACACACACACACACACACACACACACACACACACACACACAACAAAAATAAAGCAGGGCCAGATCTACCAGGGTGGTATGGGGTGGTAGTTGCTACCCTTAAAAAATGATTTGCCCCCCGCCACACCAGCATTGCACCGTCAAATCAAAAAATACATATACCCTAATGCTCAAGTGCAAGTGAGTGCAGCAAGAGATGACGCTCCCTGCCCCGAGACTTCTAGGTTCTACCTCTCCCCTAAGCTCTATTTACAGATATCTGCATATGTACGCAGAATCTGTAGGCAACAGGGATGCACCATTTTTTAATTCTTGGCTGATACCAATGTTTAATAAAACAATTTGGCCACTAGCTGATACCAATCTTTTTATATTGTTATTATGTTTTTGTTATTTATTTTCTCTGAATAAGCACAAATTCACTCACACTACTTTATGAAACATTCTTTGTTTCAATCACAATTTCCTCTCTAATATCCATTTTATATTGTTGTGAAAACATTAAAACATTTTTCCTTCAAACAACTGTATTTATTTAGTTTTTTACCCCAAAAACTACATTTTACAAGATCCAAATGCACACATTACGAGAATGTTAGAATTAACCTTCACTCAATAATTATTTTTACTGAACAGAGCTTGAACGCATCATAATGTGACTCAGTGCAATCTCCATGAGCTGTTAGGTGTGGCAACTGGCTGATTAGAGCTAATGCTAAGTAGCTCTCTTCCTGCTGAATTTAACACAGATTCCTTGTTCACATTATCAGGGAAACAAATGGGTGCATCCTTTGATGTGACAATAGTGAGTTTACTGCATCCTTTTGTCCGGAAGGCGTCCCAGGGAAGATGCCTGTATCTTAAACACATTGTCAATTGTCCCCTGGAGGATCGGACACAGGCTGCTACTAGCCATCTCTCCACACATCAGATCACAGAGCTCATTTGTCAAACAGTCGTCGTATTCTTCTTACACATGCTCATTATTTTAAGTTTGTGGTCATTTGTCTTGAGCCCTGCTTTTTAGCCTGTGAAATATTGATATGACACAACAGAAAAGCATCGGCCACTGCTATCAGTGAATGTCATCTTGTTTGCCAATAGGCTGAAAGTTAACAAGGAGAATGTCTGCGGATATGTGCGGCCAATAAATCGATGCATCCCTAGTAGGCGACATATCAAGATTTTGGTATTGTTAGTGGTCTGGTTTCCATTTTTAGTCCGTTTGAGTAGTATTAATCGATCATGTTTGAGTTGCAAGTAATCGGTACAAGTGAAGAACAAATGAGGTGGCCAAAATACAATCTTAAAACCCATCTCACCATAATTCAACTTTATGTAACCTTTTTCAAAAAATGTATCTGCATTCATATCTGTTTTAAGAGATAAGCCAATATGACCTACACATGGAAGAGGAAGTCTTGGTAACTTGCTACACTGGATTACCCAAAATATTGGCTGTTACCCCCAGAGGCTTATTGTCAAACCAGTAACATTGGTTGAGAGATTGTCCCTCCACCAACATGAACTGTTTGTGACTTCACCTGCGACACAATGACAACGAGAAAGAAGATGACAACAGCAGTCAAATCAGCATACAGAGAAGGACTGAGGCAAAACTTACTATTCATCTATGAAGAAATTGAAATTATCAGAAAAATGCGTAACGCATATAATGCATTTTAGGCTATGTGATGGGCTTATGTTGAATAAAAACATGAGCCCATGCTTTTCACTGAAAATATGTCGGAAGACATGAAAATGAAACAATTTATTTATTTCCATTGCCACCCTTTGGTATTTCTATTCAATGATTTACTCTTGTTTCACAACAAATTAATGTTTTTGAGTTAAAATATCTTTATTTGGTGGATTTTCCAAGCAAAAGTATTGATATGTATTATTATTTGCTATTATACTGGCAACCCCTTAGAGTCACCATGCCACCCAAAGAATACTTGTCTAGGCCCACCTTTGAAATAAAGTATGGTAGCGTCTTTGAATCCTCTCTTAATAATTCATTACAGACATGATGACAGACACACAAAACAGACCTTGATGGTATTGTGAGATGGATATTAAGCTGAATATCCACAGTGACTGTTTTCCAGAGACTGTAAAAGGTTGTGGATAACGGATGGATGGGCTTTAACAGTAGACAGGGCTTTAGATCACAGACAGACAGCACTGAAACTCATTCAGGCTTCAGTGAATTCCTGCCCCCTCCCTCTTGAGGTAGAGGGATGGCTAAAACAATCTTTAAATCAGGAGTTCAGTGGGGAGATGGAGAGATAAAAAGGTAGTGGGAGAGAGATGTGGGGTAAAAGGAGGGGAGGGAGGGTGAGGCTGAGCAATAAAGAGAGGGGGAGACAGAGAAGGGACAGATGGAGGAGTGGACAGGGATGGAGAGACAGCCAGACAACAAGATTAAGACAGAGAGAAATCAGGGGAGAAGCAAGAGAAAAAGGCTGACATCAGGGGAACAAATGATAGACACAGAGAGAAGAAAGAGATAGAAAGCAAAAGAGGGAGAAACAAGAGAGTTGGAATAAAAGGATGAAACACAGACGGTAGTTCAGAGAGCCTGTACATTGGCCTATCATATTAAAAATGACACTAGCTCTGTGCCAACCTGGCGGACAGTAAGTGGAAGAGAACAGAAGCAGTCAAACATTTGCCTCAATATCCGGTTGACCCCTGGGGGTAATTTATGCAAGATGTAGAGCTGCCGTTCTGTGAACTAATATCTTCAAAATCCACAATCATTCATTTATCACAATCCAAAAAGAACTTGGCTTTAGGTGTCTAGAATTAATGAATTTTTTGGTTGCAATCTGGAAGCTAGTCACAGCACCATGTGCTGGCAGGAAATACCAGACTGCAGCAGAGAGATACTTATCCATCTGGTGCAGTACTGTGTTTGTGAGCTTTTGCAATCATTTGTGTGTGTAGGTGTGGATGCACATGAGCACCTATCTGTACACTCCATGCACATTCCTGCTGTCATGCTGCCCATGTGTTGCATACAATGTTTTTGTGTGTAAGCCAAGTCTGGTTACTTTTTGAAATCGATCAATATTGCAGCTGACGCGGGTTTTGGTAGTAGATCAAAACAATACTTTTTTGATAGCGTATTTTGAGGAGTACACAAAACAAATTGAACAAAATAAATGGACGTATCAAATTCATCAGTGTTCAAGCCTCTTAAGCACTGGATCCACCCTTCCTTTCTTTTACACTGCATACCGCCAGTTTATAACAAAGCAGTCATACAAGAACTTTGCCTAAATAACGTTCCATAAAAGTTGGGTTTAAAATAGTGGATGTCAATACAAACAATAAGTAAGCAAAACCAGTATCCTGACCAAGCTTTCCATGTCAACTTTTGGTATTTGACAGTTTTTAATATTCAGTGCTACGGCCACTTTTGAGTCAGTACTAAAAAGCCCCTGTGTTACTTTGTATCTCTTTGTGTAACTGTGAGTTTCATTGTGTATGTTGACCCGTGTGTGTGAAGAAGTATATGTTTATTATCCTTTTTTATGACTCCTATGCTCTTCTCTCCTACTGTTTCAAGCGTAACATCACAAAGAGATCTGAAAGATTCCCCTTACGTTTGCAGAATGGCTGTCTTCCGGACCAGGTCCCATTGGGAAAGCAGATCCTCTCTGCCGACCCATAAAGTGTATGTCCCACCGCACAGGTGAAGCGCACCTTGCTGCGCACTTTGAAGTTTCCTGCCTCCCTGCTGGCATGGGCAGGTGTGCCAGGATCCCCACAGGTGCCTGCCGAGTCGCCTGCAATGGGAGATAACCAAACAAGAAGCAATGTAAACAAGAAACTGAAGATGCCTTCCACTTTAACTGTCTTTGTGTGTGTTCACAGACAAGTCCTTTTAAGTTGGTATGTCAGTGAATTACAACGCAGTGTTCCTGTCTGTCAAGCAGAGGGACAATACAGAGAGGACTAAGACTCAAACTGTACATCTTTTGAGTCCTCCAGGAAGTAGCTATAAAAACACACAATGCACCAATGAGCAGTTGTCACTGTGCCAACAACCTGGAGGACCAATACCTTTCACTGCTTTGACACCAGGAGCTTTCTGTCCATAAAAAACAGCGGGGCTAGCATTAAAAGGCAACCAGCTGTGGTTATGAGAAATGATGAATACAGCTTGACCTCTGGAGCTAAATGCATTTTCATTATCCTGAATTATCTCTCCTGTCTTTTGTTCTGTGTAGGAACATACAGTGCTTTCAGTGTCTTGCACCACCTGTCTTGCACATCTATAAATCGAGTCATATAAAAAGATGCTTTGTCTCTTGTTAATTCTCTTCTCATGTCCCCACTAGGGCTGTCATCTGTGGGTGAATAAAATGGGACATGTTCTCTATCTAAGCCATAGGAAATGAGAGAGAGATGACAGGTATGGAGTCAGGGTAGTGTCATAACTACTGAACATTTGATGTGATGAACAGCAAGCAAATCTGAGTGGTGTGTGAGTCAGATTGGAGTCTAGGGGTAGGGTGATTCTTGGTAGAGAAAAGGGGAAAAAAAGCACGACACCATACACCACTTCCACTGCAGCTTTCCTTAATGAACAGAAATTAAACCAGCAGATGAAGAAAAGGACATAAATCACAGAAAGAGATTATAGATGGACAGACAGATAGATCACTGTGGTCGTCTGTACAGTTCAGGACGTGTTGTCTCTTCGTGAAGGATATGTGCTTTATTGGCTGTGAGATCCTGTTTCTTGAGCTGTGCACACACCCTGTGCATCATTTGTTGGCTGCCGCTCTCTGTCTACAGAGCAGCAAACAGCTGCAGTAATACTGGACTTGTTGACAAAGCCTTACTGCACAAACACCAAGCTCATATCTTCTACACGCATCCCACTGCTCACATGTGCGCAAACTGGATTTGTCAGGTCAGGAGCTCACAGCTGGAGATGATTAGTTTGTGTGTGGCTCTGGTTAGCAATGAATGTGTGTGCAAATATGTGTACCATTGCCTACCTTTGTACTGCATGTGTGTGTGTGTGTGAGTGAGAGAGAGAGAGAGAGAGAGAGAGAGAGAGAGAGAGAGAGAGAGTGCACTTGATGTGAGTGTCGATGTGTCTCCCTGTCTGTCTGTGCATGCACTTGCATACACTTGTCTTTACAAGCGCATTTTAAGTATGTATGTAAGTATGCATTTATTTGTTGCCCCGTGTGTGTGCATATATGTGTGTGTATGTCTCATAGCAGCTGTCGGTACTTCATTAGTCTCCTTCGGTTAGGTGAGGCAGCCCGGCTCGGCATGCACTGTGACAGCTATAATCTCTCTAATTGGGATGGTGGTGGATTTGGTTTGAATCTGAGTTAATGTCCATTCACCAGGCTCCCTTTGTGAGGAAATAATAAGGCCTTCAACTCAGCCGTGCAACAGACGAGGACAAAAGGGGAATGGCTTCGCAAGCAGTTTTAAGCCCCCTCTTACTAATTAACAAAGGAGGACAGATGAGAGGAAGGATAGATGCATGAATGGATACATGGATGAGAACTGTTGCTGATGCTGGGCCGGACTTCTGAGGAATTCATAGCCCAAATTATTTTGTTGCTGTTGGTGATGAACACTCTCTGAGAATACAAATGTGCCATTTAAATAATTTCTAGTACTGCAGATAAAGCTCTCTACTGCTCTTTCTGCAAATAAACTTTAAAATCATTGCAGAAGCATCAACACACAGAAACACTTAAATATACATTAACACTTCCAGTTAGCTCATTTATTGTGCTAACTCTGCAGTGCTAATTGCATCACCTCAGAAGGTTTTGCTAATGTGCCTGTGAAAGCTAGGTGTTAAAATGTACACTCACACTAATTTAAAACTCTCCGGGCATTTGCTGCATCACAACTTTAGTTCCTGTAAGCAACAACTCAGTTCCAGCTGTGTTGTGGTTCTAATTTTTGCCGAACAGCTGTAACAGATGTTTACTGCCATGGGTCTGAATTCATCAAGCCTCTTAGTGATGAACAACTGATCTACAAAGGTGTCTTATTTCCATTATAAGTTGCTAATTTCATAGTTAATTAGAAGCACTGATGCAGTGTAATCCTGTGTGACAATGTGAGGACAATGCTTTTGCACTTTTAATTACCATCATCTATAACCGACGTCAATATAGATATTATTTAGGTCCTCGCTGTCACATAAATATAAAATAACTGGTTGGGCCTTGGGTCATAAAATAAGATCAAAATAAAGCTGCCACTGATCTCCTTTTAGTGTTAAAAAAAAATCCAATGCAATCTATTTTCCTAGTGGCATCTATTATGGGATGGCTGTTGCCTCACTACAAAATAAACTCAAGTTGCATTTTTGTGATCTGATTACATGTAATCATACTTTGTATTATGTGCTATAGCTCACCTCAGCACATCCTTTTCTTTAGCCTGGTAAGTCACAGCGTCATTTATAATGATTAAATCCTTTGGTCACTGACCCAGGACTCTTATTCTGCTGCACAAATTCCTCTGCAGGGGTTTACTCTCTAAACAGCGATTGCTCTTTGACAATTTAAATACTTGGGAACAGATTCATGTTGGCTTTACTTATCTCACTTTTCAAGTGATGAGTTGATGCAGATTAGGTTTTGGACAAGTTAAATTAAAAGCACTGAATCTAGTTTGGTAATAAATGTTTTTTTTTGTTTTTTTTTTTTGCAGAGTTTATTGGCTGGGTTTCTTCTGGCAAACAGGCAGTAGAGAGCATTTTGGTGATACACAGCTCAGAGTGAGTGATGAAATAAAATATAACACAAAATTGAAAATCATCACTTTCCAAAAGGCTCGTTTGTCATAACAGCAGGGTGCTGATCAAATCATCTCAATAATAGATGCCAAATTGCTTTTAAAGATGAGGCTGAAGAAAAAAAAAACCTTGCAACGCTCATTCTTTCGGCCATAAGCATTAAAATTACATGCTTTGTTAGATTCTGTGGCTATAATTTCAGGCCTAAAAACAGCTATTAGGCTGTACACAGCAGATAATTATGCAGGCGCAAACAATGAGAAATACTCAATTTGCAAAACTAGGAACAACTAGAAAAGTGCCCTTAGTAGCGTGCAGATCACCGCAGGCAGCTGCCCAGGTTGACTGTGGCCCCTCTAGACAGTTCTTGTAATTTCAGCAATTGCGCCGCAGCATGTTTCAGAAGATAGATACAATATAATCATGAGAAATGTATTTATAATGAGTAAAACACAGCCAGTAATCTTTGATGCGTGTCGTTTATAACTGGACTTGAACGGTATTAACTTTGCACAAAAAAGTAGGAAACAACAAAAACAGACAAAAAACTAACTACATAGCCTATTTACTTTGTTAAGGTAGAAGCACAAATGTCAAGAAAAAAAAAATATCACCAAATCTACAAAATCAGGTGTGCGAAATGCTCCTCTTCTGAAACGCTCCTTGTGTGTTATGACGCCGTGCAGCAGACAAAACAAAACCGCGCTGCAGCTGCAGCCAGCGGGACTGTCGCTTCTGGCTCCCTTACAGTCAAGATGGTGGCAAAGATAACAAAAATGGGGATTTATTCATCTCGTATCGTGCCTTACGTCAGTGAATCATAACATACGAGGAATGGAATTATTCTGTGGATGCTCTGGTTTAAAAAGAGACCAAATTTTTCTATGGGTGTCTGTGTGTTTCTGAGCCACGCCAAAAACCAAAATGTGTCCTGCAAATAGGTATGGCTTGTTGTTTTTAGCCGAGACAATGTCTGGAAAACTCTTCAACAATTGTGAATCACCACAACCACGAGAGATCCTTCAACATACAGTCATGAATGCGCACAGATAATGATGCTTACTGGTCCAGAAGTTTGTGAAATTAGCTGTGGACAGAAGGATACACATACTTACACACATTTCACACAAGAGTGCATATGACCAAATGCATGATCTGGAGGGGATAAAAATGTTATGGATTCATCGACTGGAAGAAATAGTTGAGCCTCTGCAATCATGTGCATCTCCTTAATATCCTAAACTACTGCCTTCCTACTTTCCAACTGTCTCAGTAAATACAAAAATACTGCAGGTGAGAGAGTTTGCACTCCCATTTAAAGAAGAAGGAAAAAACACCGTCATACAAGTCTGCTTACAAACATTATGTCTGGGTCAGTGAGTTGAACAAACCAAGTGAACATTCTATAAAGAGAATCCACTTAAATGGTCAGGAATGCTTAAGTGTGATGGGAGGGAAGAGCACCGTGGGGATTGAGGGGGGAAGTTTGTAGATCTGCAGACATACACTCTAAGACACACTTTCTTTCAGGTTTTCAGAAAATGTCAAGAGAAGAGTCTGCAGCTAAATGTACTGAACACTGTTAAAACTTTACTTTGCCAGAGTCTGCATTTAGGCCATGTCAGGGCTGATATCTCTCACTTTGATTGTTTGAGGTGTAAAGTCATGACTCTCAATCACTGAATTGAAGAGGACTGCTGGTTAAGGCTTATTTGGTACTGGTCCACCATTAGTGTACTTAATCAAACATTTATCAGTCACATGCAGACACACCAAATCAACCACAAGAGTGCCTGAAATGCTGAAACTGCTTTTGAATTTGTGGAAAATAATGTTCAAATATTTTGGCATGAAGGTACAATTTAAATAATCCTGTAAGAGCTCCAGGGGGTTCTAGTTCAAGGGCAGTAAATTGGCTCAGTTGGCTGATAACAATCATGTGTGTTTGCTCAGAATTTCACATAGGCGCGAACCAAATATCCCATTAATGCCAAGACTCCCTGGTACTACACTACTGTGGTGTTGTGCTTACTATCCAACCACGCAGATAGTTTTGATTTAATTAACTCAGGTGGTGAGATATATTTTTAAGAACATTTCTGGCACTAATACAGGTTTGGCTGGCTCTAATATAATGAATTTTGTTTGTGGTGGGTTCAGCATTGAAAAATGACATTTAAAAGGAGCTGTATAGACTTCTATGAATTAGAGTCTGAACCGGAATTGTTTGCACACGGTCCTCAACATGGAGATGGCTAAGCCGGCTAGTAGCTAAAGGTGCTAACAGTGTGAACAGTGCTAACAATGGCAACAGTGCTGACAGAGCTACCTGTGTGACACTACACCTGTGTTGCTGTTATCAGTGGTAACAGCAGTACAAGAGCAGTGTGAGTTGTTGCAATTAGCTAGCCAGTGGGATATACACAAAGGACTCACATGCACTAACATGCACGCAGTACCAAACTGTCTACCATAAGAGCGAACAGAGAAGCTCAGATTACATGCATACCAAGGAAGAGTGCTCTGCTCAGGACTCCATTACTACAGTGCCTCTTTAGGGGCCCTACAAATGCCACATTTTTTGCAGCCTCAAATTTATTGTTTTCAATGCAGAAGCACGGCAGTGGCGCTCAAACTCCAGAGAGATGCCGTCAGGATGTGCATGCATTCCCAAGCACCCATTTGTCAGGGAGCCACGGCTGCGCACTGAATTAAACAGAGTTCAACTTTTGGAACACAGCAGCGTGCGCCGCATGTCATGTGAAAAGGACCAACCAGTCACAGCCGGCAGATATCTTTCCCTTATTCAGTAAAGACCATTCTGTGGTAAATATGGAGGAGAAGTTGTTCATTTTAGTGCAGAGCTGCCAGAGCTTTTCATCTGTCCCATGGACAATAGGCCTACACACAAACAGTACCTGGAAGAAGATCAGCTCTGCACTCAGGTTTTGGATTTCAGGTAAATGGACTATGATACGGTGCTTGTTAAGGTTGCTAAGCAACCTCGGATGCAACGTGCCGCTGCGCTCTTGAAAGCCGGCACAGAACAGGCACAAGAGTAGCACCCAGCGCCCGACTTTGTGTTTTCCAGGCGGTAAAAGACGCGGCATGTGTACGGCCCCTTACATAGCAAATAGTGGTTTGTTACTACAGTATATCAATGTTCTGAATGTTCTATAGAGAACTTTTAAACAATTTCACAGGATGCGTGTCCTAATGAGTCTGCATAATCCAAAGATACTGCTGCAAACTGTTTTAATTGGAACTACTTTCTCACAAAGAAAAAGTACTTATGAAAACTGTTGACAGTGTGCTCTGTGGAGTATTAGAGGCATTGTTTCTGAAAGAAAAAAAAGATGTTGCTGCTGAATTTTTTAAAAGTCAATTTTTAATGCTCTGAACACCACAAATGGAATTCCATTAAACTCTATGGTACTGGGGTGATGGCAGTAATCACAGACACAGATATCTCAAAGCCTGGGCAAATAGAAATAAAACTATCTGTGTGGCCCGATATCACTGGAGGTAGGTGGGAAAATACGTTTTAATATGTTTGGGTAAAAACAACTCTTGCCATCCATTTAGAGAAGCCCTGTGTAGGAAGCACAAGTTAAAATGAAAGGATACTCTACTTTACAAATTGAACAGCTACCAGTCACTAATATGACACTGACAGAGTGAAAGAGAGACTTTGGTTTCATCGTGTCAATGGGCGCAGGAATGCTTGTGTATGTGCATGACTATATTCGTGTTAGTGTACCTGAGCAGTGGGGCAGTGGGCCACTCCAGTGTCCGTTCAGTTGACAGGTGAGTGATGAGTCTCCTATGAGCTGGCGATCTCCAGTGCAGGAATAGCGCACCGTGGAGCCAAAGGTAGACTTCTCTCCGCTCATTACTCCGTAGGGAGGTGAGCCTGGGTGGCCGCATTCCACCTCTGCATGACAGAGAGTGAGGAGAGGAATGATGATCATCGATGGATGAGTGAGTGGATGGATGGATGGATGGATGGATGGATCAGTGTTGCATGCTTCAACAAAGTCACCACTCACACTGGTACTGGTGAAACAACCCACTGTCCTCTACTGCTAATAAATGGTTTGGTGAAATGGTAACATACATAACATCACATAGCTTACTGCTTCATAAAGAAACTCTTCCAAAACAACTTGTCCAGCAGCATGTTAATCTACACTGCTGTAAACTTTGAATCTGTAACTACACACACAAGTTTGTGTCAAAAGATAAGACCATTTAAGACGACTACTGTGCCTTAAAAATTGAAACAGAAATCATCTGCTTGCTCAGAACTACTCCACTGTCACAACCATTTTTCATGAAAAGAATAATTTGATGTAATATTGCATATGCACTTCATAAAATGCTCACTAGATTATTTTCCAGACTAAAATCTAATTTGGTGCATCACTTTCTGCGCTACTTTATTATTCGTTTGACCTTTACATATGTCTGTGGGTGCTGTCATTTAATCAGCTTAGTCTCATAACACAGAGTAAGTTTCTGTAATATCGCAAAGCTAATTTCTTAACAAAGAGTCTGTGACGCCTGGAGACGTGAATAAACATTTGAGACAGACACTCCTGTGTATCTCTTTAATTACAGTTCCATTTGATAAAATAAACGCTGTGTGTCATCTCTCTTCCATGAAATGAAGTGCTTTCTGAGCCTGTGTGCAAAATGTAGGTTTATTTTGGATAATTTCACTAGAAATAGGTCATTACTGTTGGTGGCCTCATGCAAAAGTAGAGTGCACAATGAGCCAGGTGTTTGAGGGAAACATTACAACCTCAGACAACCCCTACCGTTCATAGATGGTTGTTGTTAGAATCTGAGCACTTAGTTCTGAGGGAACATTAGCTATAGCCTGAACAACTGGCCCTATGACAGTTTCCCCATTTCTCAATTAGGCACGGTGCAACATAACCATAAGCCACTGGGGCATCGAACATTACACAGATGCTCTCAGTCACAGCATTTAGCAACTTGTACCATTTAAAGTCTAGAAGCAAATGAGGACACAAACAAGGTTGTGGACACTCAATCGAGAGTGAAACTTCTCTTAATTTTTTATTTGTGTCTCTTGTTAAGTATATCAATTAATTACCTTTTGCATAAATGCACTGATAGAAAGGTGGACAGGTTGATGCACTGAACACGGGTTGGTAGACAGACAAACACTGTTATTGAACATAATGATACAATAACATGATGACATAATATTACAACTGGCTACTGTACCGATGCATTCTGGTAGAGGTTTGTCCCAGTGGCCCACCGGCTGGCAGGTGAGCACCGATGAGCCGAACAGGTAATATCCTGGGTTGCAGTCGTAGAAGACCACACTGCCAAAAGTAAAGTTTCCGTGCTCGATCTTACTCTCCCGGATGGAATTGGCAGGGATACCCGGATCTGTGCAGTTTACCACTGAATGAAAAAGAAGAGGGAAAAAAAATACAGTTACGCCATCATGAATCATTTAATTAGTTTAATCATAATAGGAGAATACAGACAGCAGAATACTGACAGCAGTTTAATCAATTTGTATTGCTACAAGGATATTTCAGGCTCAACAGACATTTTCAATGTAATTTTAGGCAAATTACTGTTGGAACTGCACAGTCACATGATTACTTGTTGAACTGAATGCTGAAAGAAAGGCCTGCATTCCTGTAGCTTTGAGTGGAGTCTTAAAATATGAATCTATTAATAGATTCAGCATCTTATCTATACGCTCTTTATCATAAGTGTACAGTCATACTGTAATAATGTTTAGCAGAACTGTTTCTGGCAACTTTTCATACACACCAACTCAATAGATAATGTAAGTTAATTAGTGGTGTACAGTACATAGTAGTGTTTACTTGAGCCACAGTAAATATATTTACCTCTTGGCACCGTTGCCAACCCCATCTTATGAATACCGTGTGAACAATCACCTAAGAGCTATCCATAAGGTTGCTATGGCACCACATGTTCATACTGCACATCACACCACTGCATAGCAGGAGATTAAATATAGCATGCGGTAATTATCAACTGAACTATGACACCGTACATATGTTGAAGTTACTGCGCTGTAAAGGTTATGCGACATTCAGATGTGCGAATGTTTCTATACATGCCTTTGCCTTAATAATATTTACTGTTGTCATGTATACTGTACGTATAAAGTAAAGGATATCTGGCAAAGTTGTATTCTGTCATGGATAACTCTATCTAAACTTGGCAAAAAGTGAAAAACTATATCTCTAAATATTTCAGGTACCATTATTCAGTTGTTCGTAAATACAATGTAAACTTGGGTGAAAGCAGAAATCCCTCTTGGCAGAAAATGAAAAATGTACTTTATCACCTTTAGGCTGCTCCTTAAGTCTGCAGGATGGATGAATATATAATTTAAGGTTATTCAGACAAGGATATGTTTACTAAGAATTAGGGCTGTCAAAATTGCTCAAAAATGACGTTCGAATATTCCTTCTAAAAATAACTCATAGGTTCGAACCATTCGATTTTTTTCTTTTCTTTGCATTATGTCCACAAGAGGGCAAACTAATACAAGGAAACCTACTTGTATATGTATTAATACAAGGAAACATAACTACTTGTAGGTATTTTTATTTCAACATAAACGTCTTTGAAAACATTTACATACCTACACATTAAAACACATAAAACAGTTATAACATTACGTTATAAACGACCGCGGACCTCTCGCTCGCCCTGCAGCGATCGTTTTGGCGTCTGGTCTATTTTCTGCGCGAGCCGCGAGCGAATGTGTCAAGCCGGGTGACGGAGACAACAGCTGGGAGCAGAACCGCTTGTCGACCAGCGTGGAGAAATGCGCGTCTGATGTGAACGGAAGTGCTCCAACTTGCGCGAGAATTTCAGTGCGCTGCGCTTCGCAGCACTTCCGCGGGCGGTGTGGCCTATGCAGTGCGTTCAGTGCAGCGGCCCAGGCCAACGCCCACTCGCAAAGAGGACAGCTGTGGTGGTGTTTTTTTTTTCTCCACAATCGAATATCTATTTTTTACATTTGAAGGTCCATTTTTTGTTCAAATTCGAATTTAAATTCGAATTTAGAATATTCGTTGACAGCCCTACTAAGAATTACTATTTATCTGTATGAAGAAGAAAAAAATCAAGTTTGCTATGAAACCTTGGGGAAATTTGACTCATTTATAATTTTGTGTTGAGCTTAATGCTTGTTTAAAGTTTGACAGTTTTGTCTTCCGTACTAGACTGCATATTCAGTGAGATGAGCTATTTGTTTTCTGTGTTTATGAGGTTACAGTAGGTATAAGTGTGTATGACTGTATGTGTGTGGACCCCATAAAGAGTAACCAGTGCTTATGCTGGTGCTAAAAAGATAGACAACACATATATTAACAGTCATGTGGCAATCTGCTTAATTAAACATCACCCAGCATCATTGCCGGGATCTGACTTTTCTCTCGTAGAAGGTTTGTAGTCTCCTTTTGTTGGAGCCTCATTTACATAAATGCTCTCTGTCAGCTTGTTCACTTGTGAGTTAATAATAGAAGTGTTGATATGACCTGATCAGTGGCTTTTTCTCTTTATTCTTCAAAGAGAGGAGACAAGTGAGTCCAGACTATATTTAAGCACTGTCAATAAAATTTCACCTAATGCTTCCGCCCAAAAGTAAAAGGCAATTTTAAAAGAACCAAAGGCACATCTATTGTCACAAATTCACAGGCATCCATTAAAGCAGCAGCTGAAGTCTCTAAAACCACACTGCTGACAAGGTGGCTTAGACAGCTGAAAGTGGAGGAGGGTGAAATTAAGTTCAGAGCAAAATCAAATTAAATCAATAATGCAAATGTGTGAAAAGGCTGGCTTACTATGAGAAAATTTTAGCAGGAACACAGACATATTTTGACAAAGGGAGTCATGACAGTTTAATGGTTTTACTTTTTTGATCTTTTACCAGGTCTGTCTCTATGGTGCTATTCACAATAATGAAAACTGTCTCCTCACATCTGACTGCCAACAAAACTCACGCCAAGAGGAGAGGTAGTTTTAAATAGGCAAAGTCTAGCAAATTCAGCCTTGGCCGACTAAATCCAGAGGTAGCAGACCAATTTAAGTCACAATGGATATCACGGAAATGCATTTCTATAATTGTGTTTTAATGATCGATCTGTCACCTTGTTTTATAGAATGTTACAGCCAGTTAAGATCATATGTACTTACATCGACCAGGTTGTTACACTGCAACAAATATCCGTCAAAAGCCAGAAGTATTTTCAAAGGCAAATATGAAAAAACTCTTTTTTTTTTTTTAATAAGCATTGTTAAAATATAGAGCTTCTGTCACACTGCGCAATACATCTATTGTCTGTTTCCATTTTATTTTGGGGAAAACAATGCAAATAGTGGAAAATATCTCCAGAAAAAGATATCATCAAACTGTCAAAATTATTTTTGGCAAACAAGTAAACATTTCTCTGGTGTGGTCACACACAAAAAATGTCTGGATTGCTGCTGAGTGGAAACACACCACTAATGAGCCTAACCTGGGCAAACAAAAATTGGACACAACTAAAACACAGCCACCATCTGACACTCCCAATAAGATGCCTTCCATTAAATGTACTCTGAGCTTCCTCGCCTTCAAAGTAATCTCTTTCTGCAGCAAGCCTCTTGGTTAAAAACTGGCGGTAAAGTTGTAGAGACAATTCCCCATTTACTCTCCCCTTTCCATACATTCTGCTGCAAGCTCCTTATTGCTGTATCCCTGCGTTTGCTCTGAGGCAAGGGCTCCAGATGTTGCTGCCTAATGCTTTGCTCTCGAACACACAGCGACTTTTCTCATTCAAATCAATAGATATGTGGACACTACCTCTATCCATTCTGCTTCTGTGTCTATGCCTGTGCATGCTGGCGGTCACTGGCCGCTGATTCATGAATGATCACAATACATCTGCTGGCTGCTGAATTCTTGTGGTCATCCTAGCCTCTGATTCCTGAACCATCACAAAGCACCTGCAAAAGCCATTTCATTCATTTCCAACAATTTGGCTGGATCCTACTTCTGCTCGCTGGCAGCTACCTGCTCCACTGATGGCTAGCCTGATTCACAGGAGCAGAATTAGATAGAAGTGGCTTCTGTTATCAAACATTCAAACACCTTTAGTTGTAGTTATACACTAAGAGCTACTCTCTCCAAAAATTAAAGTGTTGCAGATGGTTAATGAGATGCATATCAATATGATGCATCTGCTGCATCCAAATTCTTGTAGTCATTCTTTCTTTTCATCCCTATCTGTCTTGCCACCTGAGGAAATGTCTGCAGTTTGAGCCTTAGCTGAACATGCTGGCAGAGACAAGCAGCTTTTTAGTTCAACTGTCAAGATACATTTGCGTCCTTCTGATACTTTAAGTCAGTCCAGCTGCCAATCATTTATCCATTCTGCTGGAGCTCTGCAGTCGGACCTTACCTCTGCATGTCGGTGGCTGATGGCTCCACTGGCGGCTGGCCTGGCACTGGGCTGTAGAGGGTCCTTCCAGGGTGTAGCCTTTGTTGCAGGAGAAGCGCACCACATCATTGTAGTTGAAGCCATCGCCTGTGGTGCGGCCATAGATAGGGCTGCCAGGGTGGCCACATGTGACAGCTGAAGTTGACACGCATCACCCAGGGACGTGTCAGAAAGGAGGAGGGTGGAAGATGAAAGGCAGCAGAGGAAGGATACACAGAAAAGGTGAGGAGGAGGAGGGTGAGAAAGATACAGAGGGTGTGGAAAGAGAGAGAATAAGAAAGTGAGAGATAAAATTCAATAACAATGATCGATAGGTGATGTACAGTGACACCTATCATAGGAATATCATTATCATGTAATTAACCTCAAAGGACAATGGGATAATTAGGAATCAAGACATGATCTCGATTGGGAAAGGGTAAACAGCGCATTTCTCATTACATCAATAGGTGAACAGGAGATGGAGAATCTCATTATGAGGATATGTATCAACTATTGACTTCAGCACTTCTAAAGCTAAAGGAGCAGGAAGCTTAGGGAATTGTAGAAAGGCTTTATGAATGTCATTTACATTTCTAAGAATGCTAAGTATGTTTTAATTGATTTACTTTAACAATGCAATTAAATCATCGTGTTTTGATTGACTTCTTTTCTTGTACAGATTTTCATATTACAGGCTTCCTTAAAAAGGTTAAAATCCAGGAATGAAAAACAACAATCTCTCTTTGCTCTTCTCCTTCTGAACAGTAGTGTCTATGGTGAGAAACTCAGATATAACACAAACACCATGATCCCTCTTGCAGTCAAAATTGGTGTTAAAGTACTTACAGATACAAACTGGGAGCTGTCCAGACCAGTTGTGGTCCTGCTGGCAGATCCTTACTGAGGAGCCAATGAGCCTGAATCCCGGGTTGCACTGGTAAACCACTGTGTCTCTATAACCAAAGTTTTCCCCAATCACCTGCCCATTTACGATCTGTTCTGGAACACCACAGTGACCGGCTGTAAAAAAAAAAAAAAATTCCAGCATTGTAAACATCAAAAGTAGAAACATGCCCGTGCACAGCCTGATGAAGCTGTAAGCAAAATGCGTTGCTCTGCTCTATTAAATCTTGATCCTCTTTCAAAGGCCTGTCTTATGTGCGGTATGTAGCCACAACATATGTGGTTTTTTCTTTACATAGTAGCATTGTAAACATATTTTACTCTTTCCGTTTGCTTAATGTTTATATCTGTTTCTCTACAAGATCAAGAATTTTAGTAATAGAGACATAACAAATAATTCGCCCTGTTACGTTGAATTTGTGAAGAAAACTTTTCTTGCACTTCTCCACAGTGAACGAAGAATCCAAAAAGAACCAAAAAGAATTGACATAAACGGGATCCACGTTTATCAACAGCAAAACTAAAACAAAACATTACACTCTCACTTAACTCGTGCAGTATAATCAAAGTCTCGTTTATCTATTGTATATGCAATACTTCCCAAACCCATGCACTTTCACTAAAAACTTCACTAAAACAGTTGCTCACATGAGTAGTGCGCCTGGGCAAGTGTGCGCACTTGAACTCTGCTTGTGCAGAGTAGAGTGCAAATGCACGCGCTCGCTCAGGCGCACTATTAATACTTACATAAGACTGTTTCTGCAGAGGGGTTTTAAATAGTAAGGTTTCACAGAAAATGCATGTGTTTGAGAAGTACTGAGCGTACAACTGAATAAATACGACCTGGATTAAACTGCCCGGGTTGTGTGAGAACAGATGTTTTGATGTGGTTTTGCTGTTGTTAAATGTGGCCCTCTTTTACTCCATAACATCAAGAACTTCCTCTGTTTTTGGATTGTTTGTTCACTGTGGAGGCATGAAAGTAAAACACAGTTTTCTTCACAAATTTAACTTAACGCAAGATGAGTAACTGATACACAAATCATCATTTTGTGAGTGAAATATTCCTTAAATAACCCTCTGCTTTCTGAATGCTATTTCGTTGTGGCAACTGTGAGGGTCCAACCTTGCACTAGTTGCACTTTCCATTACAAATCACAATGAATTATCAGTCAACCATTCATGTGGTGCAACGCTTAAGTTCAGCTCTCTAATGTTTGAGAATAATAGCCTGCAGTGGCGTCCACTGAACTAATGGACGATAGTTGCAGGGTAAAAGCACAATTTTGATTGTGCTATCACATTTGAATAACTTTGCATTTTGACAACTGTATTATAAAATGAAACGAGGAAAGTGTTGATTTAAAAGGTCTTGAAATTATAACACTGGCAAACAAAATTAGTTAGTGTATTCATGAATCACATTGGATTTGGAAAGCATTTTTTCAGCTCATTATCTCAGAATTATTGTTTCTACATTCCTACTGACTTCAGCTTCTCTTATGGTGGTAACTGAGTATTTCTCATCTACAGTAGACAGAGGGACGCATATGAAACTCCTCAAAATCTGTGCAATACACTCATGCACATAATCGTATTACTTTCAGCTACAATAAATCCCTTTCAGAGAGGCGGAATCTTGCTGAGATTTCCACTGCCACTTAAAACCTGGGAAATTGCCACTGACTGTGAGTCTGATTTCCCTAATTCACTCGTGCACCCAGAAACTCAGCCGAGCATTTTATTATCACACTCCAGTTGAGAGCAGCCAGATTCTATGAAGATAATGCTGAAGTAGGCGACTACACCGAGGGGTCCCTGGCTATGTTAACCCTGACAGTCATACTTCTAAACAAGAGAGAGGTGCCCCTCTTTTAATGAACTGAACCAATCTTGAGCGGAGCTTGGGAGTGCTGTTGCCACAGGGTTGAAAAACGGACTACCGCATCTGCCAGAGGAACCGTCACAGTCTGCTGCTGTGTGGGTTTGAATGCGGCTCAAGTAATTACGTATGTCTCATTTTCTCACAGTACAGAGCTGAGATGAGCTGTGGTAAGCTAAGCTGTAGCATATTTTCTTGTTTATATATCTTAACAACTGCTGAAATTGTGCTGGTACAGCTTGGCAAGTGTCTCATAGTTTCAGGCCAGCTGTGGCTCTAAAGCTGCTCTCTCACATTTAACATTTTAGAAACACCACATCACACTGACTTGGGGGCTTCACTGTACAGCACCACGCTCCAATCAACTAAGGTAGTTGCCAAAAGTGATTGCACATTTGCACAACAATTTTTACCTCATGATCTCGACAATGTGTGAAACAGGCTGATGTGTGCCAGCCCAAAGGAAAATAGAAAGTGGCCGCGTTGAGTACCAGCATGATGTCACAACCAGACGACAAAAACTGTACATATTTCTAAATGTTTATAGTAATTGGCCATACACACTTGGCAACAGAACCAATTAAAGCCACCCTCTGCTTCCCCATCTGGTTCTATTCTGGGCATGTTGGTCCAACCAAAAAAAAAGAAGCATATCCTGTCTGAACAGATTGCCAGCAGTGTTTGACCCAGGTCAAGGCTGTCCTTTATAAAGTTAAAGAGGACATTTAGACCCTGCTTACCCAGGCAGTGAGTTTCCGTCCCACTCCAAAGGCCAGACAGGAGACACTCTCTAACTGTAGATCCAGTTAAAACATAGCCAAGGTTACAGCTGAAAATGGCTGATGCTCCAAAGGTAGTTTGGGTCCCAATTTTCTTCCCATTAGGAGGAGTGGGCAGATCCCCACAGGAAATGACTGCAATAAGATGAAGAAGATTGTAAAAAGAAGAGGAAGGAGATAGAGGAGGCACAGAATAAAAGAATGAGACACTAGGAGAGTGAGTGAGAAAGAAAGGAAAAGAAGATGGAAGTTGGCTTACATCTTCAGAGTCAATGGGAGAGCACAGTCATTTACACCCATCTTACCGACCTTAATGCGATAAAAGAGTGACCTGTACTATTTCATGGGGAGGATAATGATGGTGTTTGCCTTTGTACTAACATCTTTCATCATGCTGGCTGGCATCTCCTTTTGCCATTACACGGGCTATTCAGCTCTTTTGCTCCTCAAAAAGTAGCTCCCATGGCAGCATAGAAAAGCCTTTATTTCCCATTCCTGCAATAAACAATATCTAACCTAGACGGAGACAGGGATGGGTAAAAAGTACAAAAGTGCATCATCGAGCTGCTGATTAAGTGAGAAGTGAATAAGGTATTCATTCTTCAAGTCTTTCATTGTTACAGTCTATGAATCAAGTGTGCCTGAGGCGAGGCAGGACATAGATATTTCATTTTTGCCAGAGAGATATGTTCATTTCATTTCTTTTCTATCTTTCCTATGAAGCTAATGAAACACATTTATTCTTTATTTTTTATGATAATGTGATGGCAAAATGGAGATAAAGGAGATTTCATTTCTTGAAACATTATCCTTTTGGTTTTAAAAGTAAAATTTTCAAGTGTGATGTGTGATTTTATGTGTCACTCACTTCTACAGCGAGGCCTTTCGTTTCTCCAGCTCCACACTCCATTGGACAGGCACTGAATGTGGGCGGGGCCAACTCTGTAGTATCCAGGGTTGCAGGTGAAGATTATTTTAGTTCCATACTCGTAGTGCGAACCGTTGACGATCCTCCATTTCCCGTGGTCCAGAGAGAAGGAGCTGAGACTAGGGCACATGATGACTGTGCCAAAAAACAAAGAAAAAACAGAAGAGGGGCTTCAGTGGGGAGTGGACATTGTTAGTTTTGGATTATCCAAATGGACTGACTTCTGTTTCAATTTTTTCTCTTATCCCTTGTACACACACTGCTGAGTCAAAACCCGTAAATATATGTGACAACCCAGCTGTGTAGAAGAAATAAAAAGCTGCAAAGGAAAATCTTAATCAGTAGAGTAGACTAATCCATGTAAAACGTAAACAGCAACCTTTCTGCGGTTACCGTATACAAATGTTCTTCCCCAACAAAGCTGTTTATGAATTGGCACTCTCTAAAACCAAATGAGTTTCAAAACAAACACTTTTCTCCTTTTGCTGTGAGACACATATGCAGCGGGGAATAAACACTGGTCTCAACAGTAAACAATGTTGTCAATCACTCTTTACACTGACTTTCAAACTTAGAGGAGCTGCACTGGCATGTAAAACACTCACCCGAGCACTAACTACAGATTTCCTCTCAACTATTTTTCTGCCTTTCATCCATCCAGCTTATCATCACTACCCAACAAGTTAGTTTATGTGATGAAACCACAACTCGCGGCTCTGTCGGGACTGCCGTCCATATTCCATGACACCTTCCATTACAGTGCAGTGTTTTGTTAAAACTGTTTGATATTCCACAACTCCTCTGGAGGATTCTTCAAACTCTGATTTTTTTTTCTGTCTCCAACACAGCTGTCAAAATTCCAAAATCAGTGTCTTCTCCACAACTCTCTCCTGTCCTCATCTCTCAACTTCTCTTTCCCGAAGCTCAACTGTGCAATGGCTTCTTGTGGTTACCCCATCTCTCTAAATCACTTCCCCTCCTCCTCTGCATGCCCCTGCCTTCTCCCCAACATCCTCCACTCACCGATGCATCGGGGTATCTTGTTGTGGTTGCTCCAGGTGCCGTCTGGCTGGCAGACTGTGGTCGTCAGCTCTTTGGAGGAGAGCCGGTAGCCGCTGTTGCAGAAGTAGGTCACCCGTGTGCCGACGGAGTAATCAGCAGCGAGCACACCTCCGTTCACTGGTGCACTGGGCACACCGCATGACACAGCTGCAGGCGGCAAAGAGGACGGTTGTCAACAAATGTGTTTATGCGCAATACAAGACACATACTAGAGAGATTTGCAGAGAGACGCCTGGTAAACACAGGCAAGGCAGGCAGGCACATATTCACTTAACAGTCACATTTTTGTGAGCAAGTGTTAAATACACATGTATGTGCTTCCCCCAGTGCTGGATGTGCAACCTCTTTGTGGTACACAAGCAATGTCAAATGTTTTTCAATTGAAACAAGCAGCTATGTGTTACTTTGTTATTTCCCTTTCAAATGGTTCCAACTTTAGTTGGTAAAAATCCAACAACAATAATTTGTCAACACTAACATTGGATGCCCTGATAGAATTGTGACAACAGACCTCACTAATAGTACTCTGACATGTCACAGCAGAGACAGCACAGGTATAATTAACAATAATAATGGCTGCGTTCAATTTAGTTGAGCCAGCCAGTCTCTTACAGGGTCACTACAATAGAGCAACATTTCCTGACTTGAAAAATTATGCGCCTACCACTGCAGTCAACATTTAAGGAAAACCAAAGTCTCAACACCCACCCAATGCATTTCTAATATGATAATGAGTCTGGAATGCTTGTCTCGAGTCAACACTTAACCAAGTCATATGCTTATACAGTATATATTATAGGCCACCGAATCCATAAAACAGCTCTTGACATCTCACTTGCGAGAGAGAAACCCATGAAAGCATTATATATATAGGACTGGCCCCTTGAGGAATAATGTATCCAGCCACCTCAGATTGGAAGTAGTCCAGCACACTGCAGAGAGGGATGTTATCAGAAAGTCCTCATAAATCTTCTAAGGTTTTAGAATATTTTCATATAAAAAAGTTACCCTACTGACTTTACAAGTAGCTATTCAACCAAGTCAATGAAGTTTAAGGAGATACTTGGGATGATATTTTATTCTCTCGTTTTTTTTTGGTCAGCAGGTGTTTGAAAACAGGATTATCACAATATACCAATATTGACAATAACCGTGATATTTGCGAAATTAAATTTCTGAGATCATGTTAATATACACATATGATAATTTTGTGTAATAATCCAGTACCTCTTAAATCATTTAGGTTTCTTTTTGTTCTCACTTTGTCTCCGTCTTCACAGTCCTACACTCGTATTTTAAGTGTAATTTAAAAAAAATATACAAAAGGCACAATATAAACAAAGTTAAAGTTACACTTTACGCATTTAATATTATTATTATCTTAAATCTTCTATAGATATTGTGATAATATCATTATTGCAAATTCTTTTGGCCATGAAACTCATGTAGTGAAAATCTTATATCGTGCTAGCCCAAGTTGAATGACTCACTGATAACGAAGACCAGCTGATTAAGGAAAGAGTAACTCTTCCTATGAAGCACTCACACATAGAAACACTCCCACACAGCACTGTGTCCTTGTCCCTACACACAGTGAATCTGGGTTACTGTGGCCTCAGAGCTTAAACCAGACAGAAAGCTCAAGCTAGTAGGTTTCAAGGTGTTTATCATCAGAGCCAAGTCAGAGGGAGTGAGTCGAGCGGGGAAACCAACATCTGCAGGGCCAGACTAAATGGGAACAGTTATGCAAACACACATATGATAAAATGGAGCAGCAATGGTAGCCACACACTGTGAGAAACATCAAAGGTAGGAATCTGCCAACATGGCCCGGAGCCATTACGTTGCCGCTCACCACCACATGAGAGAATCAATCAACATTCATTTGCTAGTGCTAAGTCACAATCTAACAGATGTTAATCACAAGCACTAAACACTTTTCTCCACTGCAGATGGAAAGTTTCAGCGTTAGAAGGGTGGATTCCTTATCAAAGCTTAGAAGGTCAGTGAGCCTGATTTCAGATCATTGCTCGTTCTCTGAGGTGCATCAGCGACACTGATGGATTAATATACTGTACTTTCTCAACATATCATACAATATTGATCGGAAAGAGTGAAGGATTGAACATGACATAATGTAATCTCCACCATCTAGCAGATAGCAGATGGACAGCATCTGTATGAATATATTAGTTCATTTGCAGCCACAGTTGGCTTTATGTGCTTTGGAAAAGCTATGTGCAATTACCAAACTGACAGAATTAATTACAGGTGTGAAGTGTTTTTAAATCATTTTAAAGTACATGACATACATATTTAGATTTCACTGCATCATGCTAAAATGCAATTGAGCACACCATCTGTTGCTGTTTGCTGCTGTGTGAGCGCGCGTGTGTGTGTGTCTAGTGCATGCAATCATGCGCACGTAAATGCACACATTTCACGTGTGCGCATCAAAGAACCCAATTAGTTGAGTGAGACCCAACAGCAGCAGACACTGCATGCTAATAGCGAGTTAGCCAAAGTAATTTGAAGAAGTGGAAATTGACAGAAGAAGGGAGGATTGATTTCTGTTTCCTTTCCACCTGACAGGGTGCTGGCTCTCAATCAGGCTGGATTCAGTTCAGCTGCTAACAACACAGGCATAGGAGCTTGGGCTGAGACACTTGGGTGCCTTAAGCGCCTGTCTGTCTGCCTGCTGAGCATAGGGGTGCAGAGGCAGTGACCAGAAGAACAGGGAAAAAGACAGGCTGAAGTTGAGAATAAAAGGCTGCCAGGGCTGATGTGCTCACCTTGACACGCAGGAACTGGTGCGTCCCAGGCGTAGTAGCCATAGGTGGTCTTCTTGCACACAGCTGTGCCCTTTCCAATCAGCTTGTACCCCCTGTCGCAGGCCCAGCGCACCATGCTGTTAAGATGACCCCCGGTCTGGCTTACTACAAAGCCATGTTGTGGGGAGTCTGGGGTACTGCAGTACATCGCTACAATAGATGAAGGAATAAAGGGAACAGGGGAGAGGAGTGAGATGAATTGCAAGGCAAGGGAGAAGAGAAAGAAATGGAAGAGAAGGTGAGAATGAAGTCAAGGAAAGGGAATACAGAACAGATAAGCAGATGTTAACAGGAAAAAGAGAAATAAAGCCAAGAAAAGAAAAAGGATGAGAGGCATTAACAAAGCTCCTCTAGAGAAAGACTTAGGTGAACATTTTAGTCACAGTAAGGCTCCATTTTAAATGCAGAAAGATAATGAGGGAAAATGCCTGAGGAGTGTCACATCTATTTAGCACTCGGGCTGTGTGCCACACAGCAAAGGAAGTCCTCAAAATCACATTATTACAATTCCTCTCCTGGCTGATGGGCACACACATATTCAATTTGATTTAACACAAGCAATACTGGTGCATCCTCCAGTTATTTGTTCCATTGCCTTCCTTTCCCTCATCTTACAGCCCATCGAACACAAAAAAAGGTAAATTTGATTTCCAGAATACGAGCACCGAATAGCCGATGGGACAGAAAATCCAGGGGAGGGCTGTGTGCTTCACAAACGCTGTCAAACATTCCTTCAAATCAGCATGACTGGGAGATAGCTGGGATTTAAGACGAAAAGACACACACTGGGGTTTAAGTCAGTTCCTGTTCAAGTCAATCAAGTCAAGGAGGAGCTTTCTTTACAAAATTCATCACACCGACTTGCTCTCACAGTAACACTCTCGTGTATTAAATATAATGGAGAGACACAACATGAAAAATAAATGTCTTTTGTGCTTTTTTCATTATTATTGATGCATTTCAAATGGAAGAAGATTCCCTATGCTGCTCTTGCTTAGCACCACTTGCTTTATTAAAGAGCCAATTAAGAATTTAAAACCTTTTTAAATTAAGGAGTGCAAAACAGCATGGAAGCCTTCCAGTGACTTTCTTCCCACTTCGTGGTTTTTGCGTGTGAAAACATCTCCTATTGTGAACCATTATCATTTCTAAAACTGTTCAAAGTATTTTTGTAAATTAACTGATATTAAAAACTCAATAAATAATACCCCGAAGCAATCACAGCACACTGTGATAAAAATCATGGGGTTACATTGTATCCATAGTAATATGCAGTAGCTGCAGGAAAGGTTCACTGAATATTTGCCCCGATGTCGTGTTTTCACTCGTTCAATTGAAGTGTCTCTACACAGTGCCTACAATAGAAATGCCCGAGTTGTAAACCCATGACTTTTATCACTTTTCTGTAGTTTAGAGACAAAAAAACAGCACTAATAAAAAGAGAATATGATTATAAACTGGATACATACTTTGATACTCACCCACGTATCTGATGTGGTAGCCCCGTCGGTTGGTGCCGTGATCAGAGGACCAGCGCAACAGGAGCTGGTGGCCTGTGGTGGTCAGGCTGAAGGGTGTTTCAATGTCACCGCTGAGTGACGCCAGGCTCTGACTGTAGATGTTGGGACCTGAACAAAAATAGACAGACAAACAGAAACACATGCGTGCACACAAACACACACAGTTTCCCAGAAAAACATCCATGTCAAAAACAAGCATTACTGTTGACAGATATGAACATGCATTTTCATTTTTTGGTAAAAATTCCTGAAATTCAAGGGCCTATCACATTATAGACTGAGACACAGATCAAGGCTAATTACTGATTTACTTTAATAACTTTAATAATGCGAAGCAGCAGGCTTTACAGAAGCTCACAGACAACAATTAAAAAGAGAGGGGGGTCGAATGTGTGAACACCTTTCAATTGCGCTGTGTTACAGTGATGGCAAACAGTATCAAAAGAATTTTCGTTTCTAGTTTTATACAAAATATATAAATCCAAGCAATGACCCATGTCTATTTATCTCTATTTTCAAAAACTGTCAAGGCCTTGATTTTTCCACCTCTCGCATTCACAAACTTTCAGCTCTAAGATGCCATATTCAAAACAGGAATGCTGAGACACAAAAAACCCCCAAAAGAATAAGAAAGTATGAATATTTTACAAAGAAGCACTAAGATTCATAACACCAGACTAACACATCAATAATTTCACTTGAGTAACATTTTTTGTATCCTGCTTACTAAATTTTTTGCAAAGAACACAAACACCAAAACCCCAGTGGAACCCACCGTCATATATTTCCAAGATGTCGAACTCTTTTTCTGTCTGGAAGAGCTCAAAGTGCAGAGTCACGTTGTAACCCTTCTCCACGTTGATCAGCCAGGAGCACATCTGGAGATTGGGGTAATTATCAGGATAGCCTGGACTCAAGATCACCCCCGTTGAGTCAAAACGCACCTCATGGGCTGGACATTGGACTGTGAGAAGAGATACAGTGTAAGGGTAAGGCAGTGTAAGAGGAAGACAAAGAGACAGAGGAGGAACAGCGGAGAAAAAGAGAGGAGAAGAAAGGACAAAGGTTGGATGAGGAAAGAGGTGAAAGAAGGAGATGAAAGCCTAGTGGAGGCAGAAAACACAAGAAACAGAGGTGCAGGAGAGGGGATGGAAGGCACAATTAGAGATAAGGCAAGATGAGGTGAGGAGAGAAAAGACAGGAATGCTCTGCTGTGACAGTAGAAATTACACTGAAAAAATAACTAGTCCTGAAACAATTACATTTCAGCCAGACTGATATTGCACCTAAGGGCTGAGCTGGTGAGTCTGCTGTTGTCACCAGGCTCCCCTGATATCAATCTATCAAATAATAATACTCAGTAGGTGAGACAGTTAACTTTGTATGGAAAAATTGTGTGTGTGTGTGTGTATGTGTGTATCGGCTCTGAGCATTCCCTTCATTTCCTGTAGGCTGGCATGTCTGAAATAATGACAGTTCTGTTTCTTTCTTTTCCTTTTCTGCTGCTAACAGAAGTTTCTCTTCTGGGCCACTAGTGAAGAAACATGACGCATATAAAAGGTTAATGCGAACAACTGTTCCAGATAAAAAGGTCAGTGGAAACAATCGGACATATATCAAGAAAAAAAGACAGAGGGAAAGAATTGTAACACAAAGCAATATGAATATTCCCGACGGCGAGTCACTGCAGAAGTTTCACCTAGAATAGCCTTTAGCTCACAGATAACAGGCAGATATAATCTCCCAAAAGTCGAAAGTCAGTGATTTTCTAAATAACAATGCATTTCTCAAATCACACAATACACCAAAGGCCCTCTGCGGGAACCGAGGTCAAGAGAATGTCTCATTACATTATCTCAACACCAAAGACAATACTTGAATCGAAGAAAAAAACCTTCTAAATAATACAACAAATGCGTAGCAGGATTTGTACATAGCAGAATCAATATTTATACAAACACTGTACAGTATTCATTAGGGAGGCAACAAATCTTAACCCGATCTGTTCAGAAAATAAATTTACATAGCAATTTAATATGAAATCGCAATATTTCTTTACTGCCACTGCTTGACAGTTTGTGTGAGACATGATCAATAATTTCCTATGCATACCGAGTGCAGAATTTTTATGCATATTTATAAGCTTTACAGGCCACAAGGGTAAAACACACAAATAATAAAGTAGCAATTTGTAGTCATGCCACCTAAAAACACATTGTGGACACTGACAAGGGCATACTGCACAGGAGTGAGTGGTACTGAGTCAGGTCGGTAAGCCAGTCAGTAATTTTAGTTTTAATTTTATAGTTCCTTAAACACTAAGTTAGTCAAAAACTTTGCTTTCTAAAACCCACACTTTCCCAAAAAGGAGTCTGAGTGCTTTTCTACGCAGCTGAGAGGCTGCATTTGAGATGAAAATGAAGGTCTGTAGTGCTGAATTGTAGCGAGAGAGAGATAGGACTCTAACTGGCAATATGATGGAGTTTAGAATAGGGTCTTCAGTTGGTGCAGTTATACGTCAATCCACACAGTTCTGTGCTCTGTTCTCTCAGTTCTGTCGTCAGCAGGAGTCTCTGCTTCTACTGATGCCAGTGGGAAGATTTGTCATAGAGCCGGCACGAATTCAGCTTAAAGGAAACATGTAAAATGTGCAAGTAATTGCTGCTAACAATTGCTGATTTCAATTCTACACAATTTTCATACATATTACACTTGGGGTTAGCAACTGAAAAACAAAACAAAAAAAAACCCAGCTCATACGCCGCACAGATTCCCTGCAGCACTTTACCATATTGGACGGCTTTAAGATGTACATGAAATTGACTCACTTGATAAGATCTTACGCACATAGAGCCGTCTATCTGGCAAGGGTTTGTTATTGAAATAATTGAGCCCCCAATACTTGTTTAATAAGCCAACGTTGCCAGGCAACAAACACAAGTCTATCCAGTAAGCACAGTCGTGGCTTAAACTGCTTTGCCTCAAACTTTCGGTGCAGGGATTAAAAAAATGAATCATGAGAGGCTTAAGACTGTTTCAGACACCTCAACGCTGCTGCTTTATAAGATGGGTTTTTAGAGGGCCATGATAAGGATAGGATGCTACGCTGAAAGCACCCTGAAGCTTACAATGTATTCATATGGTGATTTGGCTATTATACAAATGTAGACCTCTGTACCTTCGTGTCACAAAAATGCAAGGCAGCAGAAGTACTGTTATTATGATACTGGCATATATACTATTATATTATAAATACCATATAAATTACGAAAAAAAACCTCTGAAATAAAAACTATTTTAAATACAACCTTCTAAATGGTATTTCTAGTTTAATTTAATCTTGTAAATGTAATGAGTGAACAGCAAATTAGTTTAAACCAACCATCCTTAGCCAGTGCAGGTAATGACTGGAACTTCTGATACCATGCACTGTGTCTTAAGACCCACATATAGAGGCGTGTGCTGTTATTTGCAGTGAGATGCATGCCAACATGATGTCTTTAAAAAGAACTGGCACTGGCATTTGTTAAATCTTGCAAACGTTGCAAGACTCGGCTGTGTAATTCCTTGTGCAAACCACCAATTGTTTACTCTTTTACTCAGCACACTGTGTGTATGGAATGACAATGCCACGATAATGATTGTTGCACATTGTCGGCTACAGAGACATCATACAATAAAGCTTACATAACTGTTGTGAAAATGAAGTTAGAGCAGAAGTTGTTTTTCATTAGATTTTCTGACACATGAAAATCAATGGGAATGTGAAGACCAATATGACAACGTTTAATGGGTTACACTCAACCTCAATGTGGCAGATGGTTTACCAAGCAAACACAGCAGTCAACTCAATTGTGGCTCTATCCTTGATCAAAGCTACTGCATAACCTTCCTCATAGGCTTTCGTAAAGACAGAGCCAGGGGTATTTGGGGGTGAAATTGCATAGCCATGCAAGGACATTTCAGTGTTATCTTATAAGCATAAAATGACAATTAGCAGAAGGGTTGACAGCAAACAAAAGCGGAATCAGGAAACACAGGAGAGTTCTTTTTCCTGCCCTGTCTGCAAGCTGCCGACAGGAAATGGCCCTTTATAAGCTTACTGTAGCAGTATCTTGGATGTGAATAGCAGGTCAACTCAAATTAAGTTCAATTTTACATGTCCCAAGGAGAGCAATTAGTTTCGTGCTAGAGGTGGCACAAGGACATAACATATCCAACACAAGAAAATGTAATGAATTTTTGAGTACAATAATGAGGTGATCCATGAAAATGTCAAACAACGAATTACTAACCCAGACGTCCTAAAATAGTACTAACTATGCCAATTTAAAGCTCAAGGCAGATTTTAGGGAGCTGTTTCATCAAGATACATATATTGCCTAATCATCTTACACATTTGGTTGCACACTTTTAATATGCCTTTCACATACACTATTCACTTCACTGTAGTTTGCCTGATATCCGCTCCCTTTTACTGTGGATTTTAACAAGCGCAACATCCTTATTACTACATCTTTTTTCATCTACCTCATATGTTTTTATATACAATATTTAATTTGCTCTGTCATCCATGTCCAATATAACCTGACTCGGAGAACCCATTGATTTGGCAGTGCACAACACAATTTACTGTGATGTATGAGAGTCTGTGCTGTCCAACATCAATAGTTTAAAACACCTCAAACTGTGGCACTGATCGATGTGCCTTGCAAAACAAACCAGCTGAAAAACAATGCTGTGTTCTCCCAGAACAGTCCCAACACGCTTCACCCATCTGGATTCGGCAGGTTAATTTAGTCACTTCAAATGAAAGCCTGTGAAATTATTTCAAGTACAGTATGTGAGTTTTAGCTGATAGGAGCTAGTTGGTCTTGGCAGAGCTCTGTGTAACAGTAACACATGAGAAGGTGAGCTGGCAAGACCAACGTAACAAGAGAGCTTGTACTCTCAAGTGAATGACTGCCCTCACTTGGCACAAAACAAACAGATCAAATTGTTCCAAACTATTCCAATTGTTGCTGATCTGCTCAGTTGGTCACTTTCAAGCAATCAATGAAATAAAACTTTGGAAAACATTTTAATGCAATTCCATTAATGTCGTTCTTAATGTGACTGTGTATCTGTATGCCAGAAAGGTATGATACAGTCTGCAAGTATGCAATGGAGCTGTTCCCTCCTCTGTTTCCCATCTCTCTTTACTCGGCACTGTCTAACAAGCTAATAAAATGCTGCAGGACTTTATACCCCCTCGTGCTTTTATAAATTATTAATTTTAAAAAATGCCCGATGCAGCAAAAGTAAAGGCAGGCCCTGTTGTTTCCAGGACACCCACACACACACCTACATCAATGCAATTTGATCAAATTACCACGGATTTGCTCTCTTTGACCTTTGTGCATACACTAATAGAGCTATTCATCGGCAGTGCCACATGTAGCCTTTATGAATAAAGTATAAGAATATGAGTAGCTTCCAGTGCTTGGATCAACGGGCAGGTCACGCAAATTAAGCTTTGCCATCACTATTTGTTGCTTTACTTGTGGTACTTTTCATATTCTAAAATGGAATCTGCCAAATTCTTACTTGTAAGAGCAAAATGATGTCAGCCGCAAAAACGCTACAGGGGAAGAACCAAGATATCAAGTCAGACATCAAATAATAACAGCCAGGGATGAGCAAATAGGTTCCAAATCACTAGTCCTATTCTAAGATGCTTTATGAATGCAGGCTCTGGGTCTGTCGTGTAGCTGTCATGCCTTGATCAAGTCCAATGCGATTACTCATAGTTTCTAGAAATAAAAAGACAGAAATGCTCATCAACTCAAGACTACACAAAGGACTTCAGGGCCCTTCAAAAGATGCCTATCCAGGGGGAATAGGAGGTTTCAGAGCACTCTGTTGTCTGCGGCAGAGATGTATTGGCACGACAGGCAGGCTGATGGCATTTGTTTTTTGGTCTAAACAAAATCTCTGATGCAGACAACACAGACATTTCTTTCCTTTGCTTCATGTTTGAAAATCCATCTTCTGAAAAAACATGTACAGGAAGACATTTTACATCAATCAAACCCATGGGGCTATTTGAGCAGGGATTAAGGGGTAAAAAATAAGCTCCCGTCTTTCTATGGGGAAAAACAGCTATGACTGGCCTCCATCTACCTTGTTACATTGCAAAAAGAAAAAAAAAGAAAAACATTTGTCGATGAAACCTGCTGATCTGTAATCTGTTTCACACTGATCCCTCACAGTCAAGAGCTGGTTCCAGGGGAGCGCAGGTCTGTGATCTTGGGTCAGTAGTATTCCGACTCTGTGAGTCTTGACAAATTAGAATAGAGATGCTGTTTGCCACCAGGAGCCTGCTGGAAGGGGCCCTGCTGACAGTCTGTTAAATGATGCATCAACAGTGGGTGCTGCTGACTGCAACCAACCTTGGCAGAGTGGCGTCAAGCACACACAGAGGCACACAGAACTGAACATGGACACGCATACACATAAATGTGGACGCATGTGCGCAAACGTTGGCACACACATTGAGAGGAATATTTATATACACGACATTCATATAGCCAAACAAAAACATGTAATAGACTCACACACTGAAAAAAACCAACCTTGACAGACTGGTGGGGGTCCATCCATCTGTAGCCTCTCTCCAAGACGACAGGTCAGAATCTCACTGCCCACCAAGGTGAAGCCCGGCAGACATGTGTACCGAATTATGTCCCCTGTGAGGTCATTTAAACCCGCAATCACACAAACACACACAGGAGCCAGGAGTAGATACGAAAAACATATCCATCCATTCATCCGCCCACCCAACCACAACCACAAACACACACATCCCCACAGAGCTGTTAGTAAAAGCCTCCTCAGTACCAGCACTTGAAACAGTAATCAACAACACATTTTCTAATGAAGATTGACATCCCCTTAGCTAAACTGGAGTACTGAAGGCACTTCATTACATTACAGCCTCAAACTTGCACACAGATACACAAACACGCACACATGCACAGACACACACCCACTCACATATGAAATCTAAATTAAACTCCATTTCAAAGACACAAAGTAAGGCAGCCACCAGCCATATGATTTCCAATTCTGATTCATTTCTGAACACTGAAAATACAAACAGCTTATGTGGAGAGCTAATTAGCCCTTCCCTCAAACTAATATTTAATTGCATGAATAGATGAAAAAACTCAAAAGGAAGGAAAGAAACATAAAAAAGGAAGAGCAAAGGGCAAGAAGGAATACACTGCAAATAGAATGAGACAGAGAAGGTTGCAAAAAATCTGTCCAGCAGCAGGATTATAGAAAAAATGTATATGTCCAAATGAATATGCACTACAGCAAAGCTCCTTCAAACAGTAAAATGGATGCATGGATTACAATACTCACAAAAAGGTAGGAAAATAAAGGTAGCAATCATCCAAACAATGGTTTCAGGGAGCAAATAATGGATTCAGCTTGAAGGGGAATGAATTGATTAATTAATGGCTGAAACAATTTGATACGTCTATTCCCATTTTTTTTTTCTCTGTCCAGGGCTGTCCAAGCAAATTACCTTATGTCTGGTGCAGATTTAGTTTATTACGCATTGTCCACAGCCAGTAAACAAGCAAAATAAAATAAGACAAACCTATTTCAAACTCGTCATCATCGGTTAGGATAGTGGCGTTGGCGACAGGAGGGGGTGGCTGACATGTTCTCAGCTGGTAAGCTGTTGGAGAGAGGACAAACGCTGAAATCTGCAACAGTGTGTGTGTGTGTGTGCACTCAAGTGAGAGAGAGAGGGAGAGTATGCATTTTCTACTCAACTGCAACACATTCTTTGCTCTTCCATCATGCTGAAACTTGATTAGATCATAAATTGCCACCTATCACTGTTCATGATCATCAAAAACCAATCACTAATTTAGCTGAGATGGGGGACATTTTATTATTAATCAACTTCTTTTTTCGAAGGGGCGTTTTAATAGTGCAGGCGAAAAAATAGGCATAAGAAGGCATTCATCATTTATCATTACACAGAACTGGAAGCAATACCATGTAGCAAAATGAGAAAGGCCAAATAATGATTCATAAAAGGGGGAAAATTAAAGGCGTTCCAATACAGAAACACAGGGACAATATCCCTCTGATTTTAGTCATCTTCATTACTACAGCAGGGTCCCAGTAATGTGGAGACGTGAGCATCAAATGAATAGGGGTCATTACAGCAGTGCGGAACAAGGTCTTTACTTAGCTGGTATCAAAGGGGAGGTTACCGTAATAATTGAGCACAAAGAAGCCGCTGGTGCTGAAGTCGCTGTGGAATTTGATGAGGATCTGATTGGCGGTGGTGGACACCCCTTCCTGTACAGAGTTGCCGCTGAACTGACCGATTTGAGGCGAGGCCTGGTCAGGTCCATCCCTGATACAGAGAGGTGGAGGCAGTGGAGGTTGTGAACGGGGGGAGGAAAAAGGGAGAGATTGAAAGAGTGAAGGGAGGAGGTTGACAGAGAGCGGGGGAGAGGTGGAGAGAGCAAATGATTTATGAATAAACAGCAGTAATAACTTGCAGGGATCAAAGAGCAGGTCTAGTTGTCCCCGAGCAGTCTTGTGGACCCAGCAGTCATTCTGACGACCCGAGAAAAAGTTTCACATTAATCAACGGTGTCAAAGTAGAAGTTGAGTATATGTTAACAGATGAGGCAGTAAAGTACTGAAACTTTTGCCTCCTGCAGCCATGTTACATATTGATGCGGAATAAAGTTTTTTGGAGGGAGAAAAAAAAAAAATCAATGATTCAGAATTCTGGAAAAATGTGCAAAATCCACAACAGCTTTTGTGACCTCTTTTTGCCTTGCAAAACATTCCTTTACGTTTAGTTGAGACTGTTAATATTCTGTACGTCTATTGTATGTATATAATAAGGTTGTGTAATTATCATGAGGTTTAAGCCCCTGTGACCCCGCAGAATAAAAGTGTTTAGAAAATGTATGGAAGGTTATCACAAAATCCTAAAGCCCTTGACTGAAAAACAGGCTGCATAAGGAACTGTAGCCCTGGGAATGAAAATTTAATTGAATCGTAATGGCCCTTTTGATTTTTTCACTCTTTGGGTTGTTATCTGTGAAGGGTGGATATTTCCATGGGAGTGTATACCCATATCTACATTACTGCAGCTACAGTACACAGCAGCTCATCTCCAGTTCAATGACACGTCTAAAAAAAAAAAAAATCAAACCTGATTTACACTAAGTGTCATCAGCATGTGGCAAAGTTGTGACAATAACATGTTTCGAGTGATGGAAACTATAGTCTACCAACTCCTTAAGGCATCTATAAATTACAAACAGATGGAAAGACAAGAGGATGGGGCAGCAACAGTCAATGAAAGAGTTATTGGCACGATGCCTGTAGTGGATGAGATTCACCCTGAAATGCTGAAGGCCCTGAATGTTGTCAGCCTGTCGCATCTGACGCATCTTTTGGACAGCATCCACCATTGGCAGTTGGGGCTGCGGCCCCAAGTGAAAGAGTTTAACTATCTATGGGCCTTGTTCCTGAATGAGGGTACAACGTAGTGTGAAACTGACAAGTGGCATAGTACTGAAATGTCATGTTGAAAATGGAGCTAAGCCTGAAGGTGAAGTTCCCAATTTACTGAAACAAAGAGCTGAAATGAGCTGCCTGTGCAGGTTGGGGTCATAAAGGGAGAAGCTGGATATTTGGGAGGAGCTCCAAGTAGACCTGCTGCTCAACTGCTCCTCCTGAACAGAGCCAGCTGAGGTATTTCAGACATCTAATGAGGATGCCTCTGGGACACCTCCCTGTGGAGCTCCATCAGGCACATCCGACTGGGAGGGGACCCGGGGGCAGAGCCAGAATGTGCTTATATATTCCAGCTGGCCTGAGTGGACCTCAGGATCTCCCAGGTGAAGTTGGAGAGAGGTGGCTGATATTGGATGGACAGATAAATGTAGGTTTGGCAAAAATGTACTGTAAGATGACTGAGATTTGATGAATGATCTTGATTGGGGATGGCGATAAAATTTCTATAACAATGATAAGCTTTTAGCCAATACGGATGGACCTAACAGTCTTCACAAAGTAGAAATAAAAGCGACAACAGCCAGTCAGTCTGCTGTTGAACAAGCAGAGCACAAGCTTGCAGAAATGTGAAGTCCTTGGCCCCTGAGTAACTTGCTGCCTCCTCTTAATCCACACCTGGTTTGTTTTACACAGCCACAGAGCTGGGGGAAATTGTTGACAAAAGAGGTAACACAACATCAATTATATCAAAGTTTGGATCTCAAAAGCTACAGAAGCACAGATTATGACGATCTGCAAAATATGCTGTCAGTCAGTGCCGAACAAGAAACAGCATTATCAAATTATATATTGTGATAAATACTGAGATTGATAAATATGGAAAAAATTATTGTGATAACATTTTCTGCTGTATAGGACAGCCCTAACTTCTAGATATTTTCTAAAATGTTTCTACTAATGTGGTTAAACTTAATATTATATTTATTTCTTTTAGGTGATTGAGAGCAAAGATACAATTCACTTAGCACGACCGATTTATGGCAATTTTGGATTTGTAGGATTCTTGCATTACTGTGATGATATTCCTTGATTTGTCAGGTATGTAATTTGCCAGATTCACCAAAAACATGCATTCCCACCTGATCATTATGCTACACATATAAACTGTTTCTAAACTGATTTTTTTTTATTTTTTAGATAATTTATTATATTGTGACGTGTATCTCTACTGTAATGTCAAACAACATTTACCTTTAACATTTCTTCACATCCTTTACCCAAAGCTGTGGCTGTGAGGTGATAATAGAACTTGCCATTTGCAGTGAAGCCATTTATGAGGCATGCATTAGCTTCTGACAGCACAGAGCACAAAAGCACCTCTGCTAATGAGAGCAGGAGAGAACTTTCGAAGCCTTGTTAAAAATATTGCCATGATCTGTATTCTGAAAAACAGCCAAAATAAGTTGGATAACAATATTTGGGTGGGGCATGTGGGGACAAACCACATGCTACTTTTCTCTGAGGATAAAAAGAAAGATTCATGTGAGAAGACAGTACTTTTCTATTATATATATATATATTTATATATATAAATGCCATTTCCGTACAAGAGAAAAGTATTTCATTACTGGCACTCTCGGGTAGCTCCAGGCCTATTCACGTGAATGATGTACACTAAATGCTTTTTGTATGTGTGTGTACTTTTAATATCTTATATATTAAAAAAGTCTTATTGCAGTTTCATTTCAGAGTGATCAGCAAAATGGGAGACGGCAGTCAGGCAGGGAAATGAAATGTTACCATCAGGGAACAGATTGTTTATGCGCTATTTCATTTGAAAACAGTAGTGCCAGTAGCTCCCTCCTTCCATACTGTGAATGGTAGTCCCAGATGCTGGAAGGCATTTCCCTCCTCTATCACCCATGAGGACAGCTCCATGGCTGCCTGAGGCTTACCATACTACATAAGGGCTACAGAAAGGTAGAAAGAGAAGCAGAGACAGAGAGGGAGAGACAGCTGCTGGACTGATAAGAGGCGGGTAGTGTAAGGTAGTTTACTGCTGTACAATTATCTGACAAAGTTAAAAGTTTCTGCATACTAAAAAACATCCACAGCAACTCTGAGCCGATGTTTTCATGCTTTTGCGCGTTTCTGCCTTTTTACACAACACTCACTGGGGAAGAGGGACACAGAGTGCCTCAGACTTCTCTTCAGTTTCTCTTATTTCATCACATACTAGAATCTATTTTGTTTCAGCAAGGGGCTGTAAAGAAAAAAAAGTTTTCAGGGAAAGAAAAATGAATCCACAGATGTCCCGACAAAGGTCAACATATTTGGATGGCTGTTGGCTCATCTAATACGGGTGTCACATCAGAAGCTGTGAACAAAACTTGTCCAACTAGCCTATGGGCTTCACGTTTCGTCAACTGTAAAGTCCATTGTATGCAGCTTTTGAGTTTGCTTTTGCAATGGGTACAGGAAATACCCGGCCCAGTACGGAATATTATTCTGAAAATCTTATATACTCTCCGGTTCATCCTTGAGAAAAAAAGAAAAAAAAAACTTCAGTTGTCAAACCTTTTGGGAGCTACTGTATAAGCAATGCAAGGTATATATGGTATTAACTTGGTGGAAACTTTAACAAGGATATATTTCGTGGCTCACTACTTAGTATTGTTTGTTAAATCTGTGCCATTGGTTTACAACTTAAAGGGAGAGTTCAACCCCAAACAGAAAATACATATTTTTCCTCTTACCTATAATGCTATTTATCAGTCTTGATTGTTTTGGTGTGAGTTGCCCAGCATTGAAGATATATATAGATTGTGAATCAATTCCTCCTGCGTTGGTGCAAATGAAAGCGACAACAGGTGCAATAGAGAAGCAAAACCAAGACAACCCCTAAAAAGAGAATGGTTTTACACGTGGTGTCCACAGACAGATGCTCTCTCCTTATCCTTCCTGACTGATTCTTTTCTAGTTTTGTGTTCTGCTAGTGTCCTTGTCACTACTTATAGCATGAGGCGGTATCTGCAGCTCAATCCGGTTGCACTGGTAGTCCAGCTCCTCCAGGATGGCACATCTATATGTGCAGTCGCGGTCGGTTTGCTGTGTCTCCAAGCGCAGTCTCAAGAGCATGAAGGAGATACCAGGAGACTGGCCATTGCACGAGAAGAGCTAGACAGTAGAAGGGCATCAACCCAGCAGCAAGACCAGTATATGCTCCTTTGTGCGAGGAGGAACAGGAGAAGCACCGCCAGAGCCCTACCAAATGAACTCCAGCAGGCTACTGGTGTGCATGTTTCTGACCAACTGTCAGAAACAGACTGCATGACAGGGGCATGAAGGACAGAAGTCCTCTAGTGGGACCTGTGCTCACAGCGCAGCTTGATTGGAATTCACCAGAGAACACCAGAATTGGCAGGTTTGCCATTGGCTCCCCGCTCTTTTCACAGATGAGAGCAGGTTCACACTGAGCACATGTGACAGGCGTGAAAGAGTCTGGAGGCAACGTGATGACCGTTATGCTGCCTGGAACATCATCCAGCATGACCGGTTTGGCTGTGGGTCAGTGAGGGTCTTGGGAGGCATATCCTTGGAGGGTCACACAGACCTCCATGTCATAGCAAACGGTACCCTGGCTGCTGTACTGACTGACTGCCCGGATGAAATCCTCAAAGCGATTGTCAGATCTTACACTGGTGCATTGAGCCCTGGGTTCCTCCTGGTGCAGGACAGTGCCCGCTCTCATGTGCCCAGAGTGCGTAGTTAGTTCCAGGATGATGAAATCATTGATGCCATTGACTGGCCCTCTTGTGCCCCTGACCTAAACCCAACTGAGCAGCTATGGGATGTTATGTATTGGTGTATCCGACGCCATCAAATACCACCACAGACTGTCCAGGAGCTCACTGATGCCTTGATCCAGCTCTAGGAGGAGACACCATCCGCAGATTAATCAGGAGCATGCCCACACATTGTCAGGTGCGCATAAAGGCACATGGGGGCCATACATAGGCCTACTACACAGTCACATTATGAGTTGCAGTATAAAATTCATGCAAGTTGGATCAACCTGCGATTTCAATTTTTTACTTTGATTTTCAGTGTGATTCTAAATCCAGCCCTCAGTGGGTTGATAATTTTGGTTTCCAGTGACCATTGTTACATCATTTTGTTCTAAATAAATTATACAGTGTACATCAGTAAAGGTTTTCAACTTGAATAATTTGTACACTACGATCCGATGTGTGATTTAAGTGTTCACTTCTCACAACAAGGTGGGTTGATTTTCTTGATTAACCCGGTCATGATTTCTGTTGAGTTTCTCAAATGTACTTTTTTTAAAGCCCTATAAGCAGAGTGCCATATAGTCTTATTATATTTGAGATAAGGCAGACATCTCTATGACCGATATCTCTAACATCTGGCAGCTCACACCAAAACAATCTAGACTGATAAATAGCCCTACAAGTAAGAGGAAATATGTTTTTTCGATTGTGGGCTAAATTGTCCCTTTAAATTAACATCACTATTAATTGAGAAAGACTGCCTCCCAATAACTGTCAATAAAACTCTGCATGCAGAAAACAGTGTGTGTTTGATATGTGCCATTGACTGATGATTGATGAATAATGTCATACTGAGAGAGAAATGAGAACTTACCACACAGTGATGTAGTCGTAGATTGGCTCTGTATTAATAACGGAGAAATTGATGTAGATGCCATACCCAGGAGGCACTCTGACAGTCCACATGCAGTCCTGGAAGTGTGGGTACTCAGCTGGGTGTCCAGGAGAATAAATTGTGCCATTCATGGATGTTACATTCCCACCACACAGAGCTGTAGGGAGGGGAGAAAAATCAGAGAGGCTGGATAAAAATAGAAAGCCAGTATTTGATTTACCTCAGGTTGTAAAGCTTGCTTTTATGACGGTATCGCCACAAACTGTTGATAAAACAAACTATAACTGCTTGTTACTGGTTTATCACTAAGATACTCAGGGTGCTAGGGGGGGTTGCACCTGTTAGATACAACTGCAGGGGATGGTTACTGGTTGCCGTGAACTTGATGACACTAAGTAGTTCAGACACTAAAACTCCCCCGTCATACTTCTTCAGAGGGAATGTGTTAAAAATTGACTTTGAACTGGGAGTCAAAGCCAAGGCAGTGCCCTCAGGATCCAAAAACAGAACCGTAAAGTCGACAGGGACAATACGCTGTCTGCGGAGAAAAACAAAACTATTTACCACTCTTTGAGACAAATACCAAACTTCGTTGTGGACTTGAAACATATGTAAATGCTTCACTTAACTGATGGGAGGAAAGCCATAATTTATCATACCTGAGCAACATCAGAGTCGTCTCCTTGAAATTTACAACAGAGACAGGTGTAATCAGCTTTGTAATAAAGACTTGCAAATGTTCCATATATCATTATAATGTGCTGTGTCAGTTTATAGTTCAGTAAAGTGGTGCTACATTGGTGGTAAAAGTGAGTCTGCTGCTTTAATGTGCTGGAATAAAGGACAAGACTACAAGCAGTCTCAAGAACCTTCATTCTTCTATTCAAAATAACTTCAAAGACCTTATTTTTAGTGGGTAATGGCGATGAAAAAGCATCTCAGTCTTTAGTCGGCTTCTCAGAGACTAAAATGCACGACTTTCTCAAGGATTTTTTGCACACATTTATTTAAATATTTCCCCACCAAGTTTGGGGAAACTGAAAGAAAAATATTAAATAAAAGGCATTTCAGGGCTGATAGGTATAATGTGTTGATACTGAAAAACACCTGTTGCATTCATAAGAGGCAGTAGACAGTCACCTTCACAGCGAGGTATAGGGTGATTCCAGTTTCTGCTGATTCCGTGCAGACATGTAAGAGATGGGTCTCCAAGCAGAGTGTAACCCGGAAGGCACTCAAAGGAAATGGTCATCCCCACACTGTAATCCTGACCAATCACGATGCCGTTACGAAACGGTCTTGGGTCAGGACACCTCTGTAGCTCATATGCTGGGGAAAAAAAACAAACCCACACACAGTATAAGTGGTTTATAAAACAGGGACTCCAGGAAGCAAATAATACACTTTCAACAAAATACTATATAATAGAGGTCAACCAACTTATCCGTTAGGAGCTGAAGAGGGAAGGGTTGAGTTAAATTGAGCGAAAAGGAGCCGATCAGTGGGTACAGCTCCAGAGAAAGCAGGTCCCTTCTGCTGTGTGACTGTATCTGAGTGTATAGTTCATCTTAAGATGTATTTATATTACTTTTTTGCAATAGCAGGTCCAGTGCGTCAGCGCTTGAGTGACAGTCCTGCAGTCTGTGACCAAGTGAATGTTGCAACATACTGTTTCATATTAAAAGCCCTTGTTTCAAATTAAAAGCCCTCTAACACTTTATACATGTTCCAGCAATAAACTTGGTTTTGACCTAGTTTTGTTTTTAATATTTTATGAATCACTGAGAAAGTATTTTGAGCATTTTGAAAATACAACATTAATGAGCTCTGATTAATCAGCTCTCAGCTTTTTCCTGTTCCAAACTATTGTTATTATATCGGCCTTTAAAAATCCATTGGTCGACCTCCTATGTATATATGTAATATCTATGATGACCTCCAAGAATAAAAGCCTGGCTAGTGAGCTTTCAAAAGCAGCAAATTTTTCATCACTATGGTGGTTGAAGCTACAAATGGAAGTCTGGTCTTTTTGACCAAGGTATGATTTTGAAAATACAAGGTTTTGTCCAGAATACATCAAAATTCAAAGTATTGTTATATTATTCTTTCCCACATCTGCTTTAGCACATACAATACCCTGCTGACATAGGCAACACTATTACTATTCAAGGATATGTGCAATTGAATGTCTCAGCGGAGGTCAGCATTGATTTATTTTTCTTTATTCTTTAACCTTCTGTAATCTTACAACCTCAGTCAAAGCGTCTGCCTTGCAGAACTGATCTTTGTCTATGGTCTATATCCAACCTCACCAATGGTCTTTTAAGTGTTCTATTAGCAAACTCTTCAATATCTTTCCACTTTTTCAGCTGCTGCTATGATAACACCCCAGTTTAACTTTACCATTCACACCAATCTTGCCTCCTCACCCTGGTAGACAATGTGGAAGCCAGGCTTGTTCTGGGAGTAGTCGCTGTGGAAGAAGAGAGTGGTCTCGTGGGTGGTGCTAAAGAGAGAGTTGGGCACCACAGGGCCACTGAACCGATCAATCACAGTTCCTGTCTCCAGGTTCCCGGTGCGCACCTCCAGATAGTCATGAACAGGCTCTGTGGAGAAGTTCAGAAACTGCAGATGGATCCCTAAAAAGCAGAAAGAAAGGGCTGACGTAAGAGACAAACTCAAGAATATATGAGTAAAGCAAAAGTGAGTGAATGTGTATGTTCTTTTAAAGTACTGTAGCAGTAGGGGGTTACTTCAAATTTAATGTTAAAAGCATTCATAAAACTAGCAGGTTCTTTTTTAATACAATAAGAAGTGGAGAGGAGAGGAGTTAACTGAACGATGCAGAAGAAAGCGGCAGAGAAGACATTAGAGCTACCAGATCAAAAAAGAAAAAAAGAGAGTGGAGGAGAAGAAGAAAGGGAAGGCAGAGGGGGGATGACAGACCGAAGCCAATAGGGAGTTGAACTCTCCAGCTGCAGTCCAGGCTGCTCTGGTAATTCCCTGGGAAGCCTGGGCTGAGGATGACGCCGCTGAAGTCTGTCATAGAGCCGCCACACTGAGCTGAGGGAGACCAACCAAGGAGAAAGAACATGTCACTTCTCCGCAGAACGGCTCAATGGGAAAACAAAGAAAAACAATGACTAGAGGGGGTGAGTATGGTGGGAGGGCAAAGAGCATTGTGTCTTTGTGTGTCTGTGGGTTTCAGTACATGCACAATTATTGTGAACGTGTACACAGTGCTAGTAATGTCTGTGTCTGCCACATGTGTGCCTATGAGCACATGTGTGTTATACACTCATGTGTTTGTAAGCAGACTGTAAAAGAGGGGGACTTGTGTGGGCGAGAAAGAAAATGAAGTGCTGCGAGTGTGCTTTATGAGCTTAGGATTGATTGTGGTAGGAGGAGGAGGAGGGGAAGGGGGGCTGCTTATGTCTCTCGTGTTTGTGCATGTTTGTGACTTGTGCATGTACATCTCTGCTTGACTGTGTGGATTATGCCCAATAACGGCATCCGTGAAAAGATAACAGACTCAGGCACATTCCTTGTTTGGTGATGCTTTAAATTAAAATAAATGAGGGAGTCAATTTTCAATACAGCACCACAGTTTTGCTCAGCAGTGGCGGTGATTACTTCACCCTCCCCCTGCAACACTCCACCTCTCTTCTTAGACTGTGTGTTAGAGAGCACATCAGCTGTCTGTGAAGGATATATTCACCCCCACTCTTGTGGCACTCACTAGGGGCAGGGTAAAAATAAATGGATTCTTAGATGCTTCACGATTCTGTCTTGAAAGATTACATCTCGAAAAGCCAACAATCTCAATAATTTAAAACCCAATTTTCGACAGTATGATCACCTGTAACAATATATAAGACCAAGCTGTACGTTCCTCGCGGCTGAACCAACTGTAAGGTGAAACATGAATGACATAAACATGTGCGTCATATCTACCTTCTGAATTACTTGTAAAGTATTAATAAAAGATAATGGAAGTAAATCCATCTGCTTATTTTATTTAGGGGTAATTACACATTTGCCATGTTTTAAAAATAGCAAGTAGTCACACAATGAAATTAAATAGATCAGGTATTGAAATAAAAAATTTAGATGCATCAAGATGCATTTATAATCGTTTTATAATCACATCGTAGCCCGCTGCATAAATGTGAGGTGCCTAAAAGTTTTCCACCGCTAGCATATACATAGTTTTACAGTACATGACCACCCAGGTAATGTCATTAGAGCCAACTGAGGCTCCAATGTAAACTTGTAGTTAAATAATTCCTCTTTTCCCCATCCCAACCCTTACAGGCCTATTTATGTGGCAAATGGTTGGAAACACAAGGGGTACTGCTGCCATTTCTTTAGAGACTATCAACCAAGGCCACAATGAGGCGAAAACTATCTCGGGATTTAATTGTGCTGCTGGTGGGGGAAACCTGCTTGACCCGCTTGTGTATGAAATGAAAGAGGAGATGAGAGGAGAGGCACTTATGAGGATGTTATACTGTTTGTGCTGGGGCATGCAACCACTTTGATGTGAGTTTATCAGCTACAGAGTGGATACAGATCCTGGGATGTTGGGGTGAGCGTATGTACTGTAAACGAGCGAGGAGTTGAGCTAACGAGCGAACACACGCGTCCAAGAACAGGCCTGTCAACAGTAAAGCCGGGATTTATGTCTGCAGTGAACTGTGAAAACCACAGGGACGCAACATTTACATGAAGAGTGCAGTGAGTGCATGCTGGTGTGTGCAAGCGTCTGTGTGTTTATATACACCATAAGGGTGTGTGCGTGCGCGTGAGTGTGTTTGTGTACATGTGTAATTGGGGGCAACAGAACAGTGAGGTGTCAAAAGACAAAGTGGTGCGCTTCATTAGTAATCTCTGGAATCTGTCACTGTGGCAATCAACTTTAGAGGAAGTGTCAGGGGAGAGCAGAGACTCTCATCAGGGCTATCAGAAATCAAACAACACACTGAGATGGTGCAAAGCCTTATTGATTTTGAACTGAAGGGGAAAGCAGAAAATTCATAATCCCCACCCCTCAAGCCCTCCACGCCCACCCATCATCTCCTCCCCTGATCTTACAATGAAATTGTTGCTTTCCCTAATACAATAACAAGTTCTCTGTGAGGCCATTGATCTATTGTGTGGCTGTGTATGAGTAAAGTGTTGCTATGGGAGGAACAACAAAAAAAAAATAAACCAGGAAAAAGTCAACGAGAAAGGTGAATGGCAAAAGACAAAAGAAAGAGATTGAATCTGTGTTTGATGCAACAAATATGGTTTTGTCGTCTGTAGTAATATCAACCCATTGAAATCCTGTACGGTGGCAATGTCAGACTGTATAAAATAAGACATTACCTAAACACAGAGGTACGGGGTAATTCCACCTTCTGACGGGGCCAGGCATGCAGGTAATATATGCATTACCCTGTTCGGGAAAACAAACAAAAACAATATATTCACCACCTTCAAAATACAGTGCAATAAAAAAGGAACACCAAGAGATCAACAAACAGACAGGTGCTTGCAGCAGATTTTTTTTTTTATCTCTGTCCCGTGGATCTTTGGAATTGGTTAACAGTCAGATTTTTGGATTTCTCAAAATCCTCTTCTCAAGGTCTTGTGTGTGAATATTTGATGGTATCAAGAGTAGGAAAGGGACCTCTTGCTGCTAGTTGGGCAGCAAGAGTACCACCTGGGGGCTGACTACAGAGAGATGTGTTATAGACTGAGAAAACAAGAGAAGACAAACATCCTAGCTTCCAGACTTGTTTTCTGTTAAGATACAAAAATAATCATCCTGTGACGGATATTACTGGTTAATCCTCTATAAAATATTCATAACACTGTTGTTGTTTTTATCCTTTCAAAATTAAGTGCAGTCCACAAGTTTTCTGCAACCAAGATGCTTGTAAAATGTCTTGATACAGGTACATTCGCCAGAAGGCACGTACACCAAGGATTAGACGATATATGACTTTACTGTGGATCGCACCAAAAGAAAAAAAAAACTGACAATAACTTGACCATGGCGAATTTCCATCATTGGGACGATTATGAATATTGTGTCCCAAAGAGACTGCTGGGCAACCAACAATAAAAGAGACTGGCTGCATACGCACCCACCTCAAAAAAGCAACAGCTCTTAATTAAGCATTGGCATGATGACACTTGAAATCGTTGAAAAGGCTGGCTTTAGGAGACCAGTTTTTTATTTCACAAAAAAGGATGTTCATTTAAGTGTGTGTGCTATTTGTGTTGCAATAAAAAGGGAAAGTGATTCCATTATGTCTTAGTGCCATTTTGAGAGTTATTTATTGGGAAAATAGCATGAACTGCAATTAGTTTGGCCAGGATATTTGTGACAGAAAATGTTCATACTGTCCTATGCCTGCCGTACACTAAAGTCAAACCTGAAAACAGGCATTTACTAAAGCATAGGTGTGCCATTAACACACCTGAACTAAAAAAACTCGGCCATTCTTGTGTTTTTGTTTCTACAATGGCCTCTGGTCTATTTCTGATGTACAGACACTCAGCCTGAAGATGTGTGTAAGAAGTTCTGGTTGGTCCAGAGAGAATGTGAAAAGAAGTGAATGCCTAGGCCCGGGAAGAAAAATCAGTGTGGGATTAGTGAGGTGACTGTTAACACAATCCATCGCCTGTGGCGTTGGAGGGTTCTACGGCTCAAAACGCCACAACTACTGTATCTACTTGAGGAGGATTGGGAGAAGTTAAAGCTGCTTTGTAACATACACACACAAACACACTCACACAAGCAGAGAGGCACGCAAGCAAAAGTAGACACAATAAAGATGCAAGCTTAAATACATTGACAGTTACCTCACACTTGTACATTCACACATTTCTCTCCTGCACGTACTCTTCCACTCACTCTCACACACACACACACACACATATAAATGTCATAGAAAAAGTACTTAGTAACGCTGCCTTGACAGACTCATCCTTTGGGGTATTCCCTTGAAATTGTCACTCCAGGCAGGTAGATATGATTCACTTATCATAACCATAAGAGAGCTGGATATCTGCTTCACCAGCCCTGTATGCTCTAACCTACCTGTAACGAGAAGCCTTGATCGCACTGGAAGGATACCATGTCACCCACAGTGTAGCGGTCCCCTACTTTCTGGCCGTTACTGGGAGGCAGCGGCTCTGGGCAAGAATCCAAACCTATTGCTTAGGACAGAGTCACAACACACAAGTGTGGACAGCAATCATTCTTCTGCACATTATGGGTACAAACCAAACCTGCAACTGCTCAATCCACTTGGAACTGTTTCATTGTTGAACATCCACTGTTTAATTAATGGAAACATTTACATTTAATCACCCGATACCTATAGAGAAAAGGGAATTGTTTAATTAAAACCAAAGGTTTTAACATGTAATTACACAGTGACACATTTTAATGTGCTTGTAATTGCATAATAATTGAGTAAGTGTTTTTTTCTCCCTCTCTCCCCTCATCATAACATTTAGAAAGTGGGACAAGTCACAAAGCTATTCTACTGGTGGCTGTAATCGCAAAATCCTTCTGACTGTGATCTGAAGCAATCACTGTGAAATTACAAAGCAATCCCTGAAGTATTACTTGACAGAAGCATTGAGCTTCACTGGAACAAAGTGAATACAGTGCCACTTGCCAGGTACCGAGAGGCCTGATATTGTGTTTTAATGGCTTAAAAGCAATGTTGATCCCAGCTATGGGCTATATTAATGGAAGGAATTTGAGGTAAATTTAAGCTACAGTCACTTTTACAGATAGAAATTATAATTATATTTCAGTTTCATTTGTCCTAGAGGTGACTGAACAAATACATAAAAAGTTAAATCTGCAGGAAGAGAAGCACACATCTCATACTTTACTTCATTATTGATGCACCCATTAAATGCTATGAACAGTAGCATTGGAAGAAGTGCTTATTTTGTAAGTTTTCAACTGACACAAGTCATCTGTCAATAGGTTATTTAAATTCTGTGTTAAAATTGGCTGCTGTGCTGCTGCTGCTGCAGTAATACATAAGAATTGACAGAAAGGGGACCTTTTGTAATAACTCCGAAAAGCACATATACATTCACACAGAAGTTTTCTCCTTGACGCATAATTAGTAAGCAGGCCGTAGGGTGAGAGGTAGTGGGAAGGAGGATATACAAACCCAGCAACAACAAAAAAAGGACCAATCTATCCCAACCTATGTGTAGGCATGGATACCGCAATCACACAGCACTCAAAAAAGAAAAAATACACAAAAATGTACAAACACTCACACACAAGCCCACTCAAAGAGTTAACAGGTCCCAGCAAGTAGGTGGGAGGATGAATGTAAACATGCCAGCAAAAATGGCCACAAAAGATTCAAAAACAATTTATAGGCAACTCTTCAGAGCACTGGATTGCGAGAGTGGCGACTCCACTGAGCATCTAGTGAAAGTTAGAGAGGATGTTTGGGTGGGAGGAGACAATAACCCAAGAGGCGCAGAGCAGGAAGCAATATGACAGATATTCACAGATACATCTACTAAAGAAGAGCTACTGTACAAGGGGAGTGGGTGGATTCTTTGAAGTTTTGTCAGATGTGGGTTTAAATGAAAGTATTACTTTGACAACGTCCAATGACTTTGAAATAGAGATATGATGATGCAATTGATGAAAGCAGTGTCTGCTACAATAGTAAAAGGCTGCCATCAGGTAAGTTTGGCATCAAAGAATAATGCAGCTATAAATTAAACTATTTCATCATGTGTCCTTACTGTAGGCAACAATCAGCCTTCTCATTGTAGTGTTGTGTAAAACAGTTTCCTAAAGCGGTGCATTCTTACTTCAATAGAATGAAAACGACTGAATATTGGATTGGTGACATATTATAATACAGGATCCACTGACGACTACTTGCATTACAAATGGGAACAAAACAAAACGTGTAAATGTGTATCCATACATTAATTTAACAGATATAAACTTAATCATACAAAACCTTCATGGATTGTCAGTAGGCCTTCAACAAAACCAGAGTTAAGTAAAACACTTTGTCGGTAAGCATATATCGAAGCCTGTATTTATCAGTCATATCAAACAGCCAGGCTCCAGTTTACACAGCCAGAGGCAGTGTGCCAGATCTTAACTGGGCACACAGACCTTTGCGCTCTGGTCAAGTTAAGAGTGGGTACCGACTAACAGACGGCACTGGTTCCTGTTGAGCTCCAGATGGGTTCCAATCAAACTGTTAGAATGCACATTTTGGCAAGGATTACTGTCACCCTGCTGTGACAAGGTCGACACCCACTTTTTCTGAGTAGGCAACCACGTCTGGAGGGACTCCCGTCCTTATCAAACTAGATTTATGTTTTCAACAGGATGCCTTGGCCACTCTACTTAGCCAATACAATTTCAGTAGTGCATGTCACCAGTTAGTCGTCACAGTAAGCTCAGCTGAGAATTTCACCTGCTCCTGGTTTTAATTTAATATGAGCATTTACATATATGTATCCATTTCAATGATATATTGGACCTGTAAAGAAAACAGCAATTGTTGAGTATTCAAAAAAGTAGAAGAGGTAGCACAAAAAAAATATACTGAATTGAAAGCTACTTGGCGCATGCAGACACAACACATGCAGATCACACAAAGGTCTCTTTGTGAGGATACACACAAATGCAACAGCAAACTGAAGGTTCAAGTGTACAAAGCACAGTACTGTGGTTTTACACTGTCAACAAAATGAGCAACTGGGAGTTCACATAAGGCAAGGATACTTTAGGTGGGTGGTGGCATGCGCAGTAGGGATGAGTGGAGTAGAGAGGGGAACTTTAGGTACATCAAATACACGTTTTTGCCTGAGTCATTTAACTCTATGCGTCATGCACAGTTTGAGTGAGGCTTGTACACAGACTGACTAGTCTATCTCACTGGCAATGAACACATCTATATCCATGGCCCTTGTAAGTAAAATAAGCTATCATGCTTGCCTGTACCCCCTCCTCACGTGTTGTTACAGTGATCCAATCATTGTGAGCATTAATATTTGGCTACTACTTATGAGGGAAGAGGCTGAATAGTTGCCTCTGTCTTGTATTGATTATGATGCTTTTGTAAGCTTTAGGAGATGATCCTCGACCCCTAAGAAGTCAGAAAGGTTAGTCAAAACCAGAGTAAAAGTTACATTGACAACATACTTGTTTATTATTATTCTTTAGCACTTTTTGCCTTTTTATTTATTGGTTATCGGGATGTTGCAAGCACATACTTCCTGACAATTTCTATAAAAAACTTGACCTCTTTAGACAAATGTCAGGCTATAAATTGGACCTTCAGAAGAGTGAGCTGCTTCCTATAAATACCACAGCTTGGATGATGTCTTACTTACTTAGGGGTCAGTAACACACAATTACATATTGAACTCTTGGACCAGAACTGAACCACCCTCTTAAAATCAATCAGGGAAGATTTTCTAAGATGGTGCACTACTCTTGTCCCTGGCTGGCTGAATCAATGTGATTAAAATGAACATTTTACCATTTCTATTTTGTTTGTTTCAATGTGTGCTAACATTGATCATGAAAATTTTTTTTTTTTTTTTTTTTTTTAACTCTGGACAAATCTAATTCAGAATTTATCTAGAATAAAAAGCTTCCACGATTTCATAAAGCTTTTTGAATAGACCTAAGTTATCAGGGGGAATGGTGTTGTCCAACTTTGAATATTACTATTGGGCAGCTAACTTTCATAGCATGAAAGGAAAACTATGCTAGGTCAACAGAAACCATTCTGGTTAGACAATAACGCAACCTTTCATAAAATCTCTTCACTACCTGCTCTCCTGACATGACCCATACTGGGGGAAATGTCTTCATATAAAAATAACCCGTCACTTGAAAATTCCCTCAGGATCTGGATACAGTTCAGGAGAAATCTGGACTTGAATTAATGCCCCTCTCAGCACTGATAGATTAAAAACATTCTTTCCCTCCATCACTGCAGGACTCTGCTTTTAAAATATGGACAACACAAGGACATTAAATCTTTTGGGGAACTATATAGCAACGTTACATTTGCCTCATTCTCGTAGTTGAAACAAAATATTACCTTACTAACAACCAGCTTTACAGATACTTACAAGTCAGAAATTTTGTGCTAACTAATTTGACCCTGTTGCCTTATCCACCACATAAAACTTGGTTAGACAATCTTTTGGCTTTTAATCCACTGGGAAAGTGTGTGGTTACTTAGTTATACGAGATTATTTCTCATTTTGATTGCCCCTCCTCATCTATAATTAGAGGCCGATTGGAAGATGACCTAAATTTGAAACTGGATAAGGACACAAAAGATTCAGTTCTGAACAGGGTCCACTCCTCATCTATTTGCACTCAACATGGGTTCATACAGTTTAAAGTTCTCTATCATCTTCACTACACTAAGGAGAAATTAGTCAACAGCTGTGCTGATGTGAATCCTATGTGTGCTAGGTGCAAAAAAACCAAATAGGATCTGTTGTCCACACTTTTTGGACCTGCCCTTGACTTTGCAAGTACTGGGAAGTGTGTCCAAAACTCCTTGGAGGTGTTTGAGACCCCTCTCCATCTGTCTCCGCTAATAGCAATATTTGGAGTGGTTGGTGAAAAAACTAACCTTCCAAAATTTAAATTAAATGCTATTGCTTTTGCGTCTGTAATCGCTAGACAGCTCATTCTTCTTAAGTGGAAAGATGAGACACCTCCCAGCCATACTGATTGGATTAGAGATGTAATGCAGTTTTTGCAAATTGAGAAAGTTAGATTCACTACTTACAAATTTTATAACACCTGGCAGCCATTCATCTCACATGTTAAGAACTCCAAATTGGATAGAACTCTTCACCTTGAGGGTAATCGTGTCTGGACCTGAGTGTTGCCGAAATGTGCAGCAAATTTAATAGCAACGTATTTGTTGCAAGTAGCTATGGTACTGTGTTGTGTTATTATAGCTTCTATTCTACTTTACTTTTGTTGTTGCTGTTCAGTTGTCTCCACTATCTGTAATAGGGGTATGTGATCTGTTGGTTAGTAAGTTTGGTTGACACATTCACTGCTGCATCAGTTGATCATACTGACTCCTAAATGACATCTGTATGTCACTTTTTGTTTGAAGATAAAAACTTTTAGGAAAAAAAGTGTGTGTGTGTGTGTTTGTGTGTGTGTGTGCGTGTGTGTAGAGGAGCTGCCCCACCCACAGTGAAACTCCAACAGAGAGCAGACGAGAGGACAGAAGCAGCATGACGAGAAATGACAGCAAAACGTGTCTCAGCATACTTTTCTTCTGTTCATTCAGCTCAGGCACTGCGTCCAAGTCTCATAATGGTCAGGAAAACCCTGCTATTTGTTCTGGCATCATGTCGGCTCAATTGTTGGTGACATTCTTATGTAAACAAATACATATAAACCAGAGGGAAATATTGTACGATATATGGACATGGATATATGGCCATTTTTGCTGACCTCCATAAGTCAATGACATAATTATTGTGACAGACCTAAGAACGACATTTCCAACAGCTCTCAAAGACATCCAGTTAATGGAGAACTCGGCTTGTGCCAGGAGCCTAAAAAATTACAACAGCAGCCAGGTCAAAGAAAGAGACTTGCATCCAGATGAAAGAGACACTTCTAATGGCTTTGCACTAGCATGAAATTAGAGGCCTAAGAGAAGCACAGTACTGACACATGAGAGAAAGACCCTAGCGTAGTCATTTTACATTGAATTTCAGTGCACATTCCTGCAACACAGCTTACAGTATGGTTCACTGCTTGAGAAGCAAGTGTAGTGAGATTATGTGAAACTTGATTGCAAGTTTGATTGCATTAATCAAGTACGGGTATATACCAGGGGATTTCCGCTCTTGATCTTTAATGAGTGTGCAAGGTTCAGCCATGAAACATATGATAATAATTTACTTGAAAAGTGCATAAGTGCAGGTAATTATCAAGATGCTCATCTGTAGTATGTTTAGGTTTTACAGAAAACTGCAATTACCATATGCAGTGCCATGATGTCCTTTGAGTGGTGTGACTGAAATTAGATGTGCAGTAGAAAATGTAAAAGTGTATTGACAGACCTAAGGGCTGATTCAGAGGTTGAATTTCTTCCCAAGATGTCCAGAATCGATTCATTTTGTTTTAACAGTCACTTCATGTAGTTGATGTAGAAATAATACAGGCCTCTGCAGACTGTAGCCATTGAAGCCTAGGGTGGGACTTATTTGGGATGCAAACCGCCATATTGCCTGTGAGGAGATGCCAGTTTTGTTTTCAACTATAGCATATTGTCTGCCTTAGGAGAGCTGGTTAAATGCTTGGCTCTTAAGAAGTTGTAGTGACGGGTGGTATACAAGATTTCTATAACTGGTCTCAATGGACTGCAACAATCACCCAAAGGAAACATTTTAAAACAGATGGTTGACTGGCTGGGTGTGTGCCAATCCCTCTTGCCTTTTTCTTCCCACTGTACTGAGCATTCAGAGCATTAATTTGTAGCTAAAAACTGGAGTGTGAACAAAATAAATGGGTGGTTCAAGCCAACTACAGGCTGGAAATAAGATACAAACATACAACCAACTAGAGGGCCGAAGAGAGGACTGCTGTAATATGGCCAAATACATCAGAGTCTGAACTCTGCAATAAGCAGTCGACTAGAACATTGCACAATGGGAAACAACAGAGCACAAAAACAGAAATGCTTAATGAGTAGTTCCATAGAGAAGTAACATGACTTGATCAGATATAGATAAATGTTTGCCAATAGGCAGACAGTAGAAACATATGGCAGGAAACCTCACAAAAACGAATAGCAGAAGGAAAAGTAGGAAGGAGTCTGACTGGGGCCGGGTTTACACAAAGCATCAGGGAATGCACTTTACAAGGGCAGCAGTGGCAAAGTGTAAGACAGACATAGAGGAAAGAGCTGACTGTGAGACATGGTTCTGAAGTGATTCTCAGCAGTGGGTAGCGGTGGAGGGGGAGGGGGTTAGTGCAGAGAGGAAAGAGCCTACAGAGAGACACAGCTACGGAGTGCTTCCAGGAAAGAGGAGGGTGTTGTGGAAACGGAGCGCCGACTGTGAGAGACATGACTGTGAAGTCGTTCTCAGCAGTGGTATGATGCTCGCGGACTGACACGACTGACAGCGAGGACAGATTTGGTGACAGCTATGTTTTTTCATGCTTCTTTTGTTTTGCAACACATTTGCGGGACTGTTAGTTTGAGTGGGAACTGATTTTAGTCAAAACCATGTTATTCTTTAGTTGCATCTTTATGAGATCTCAAAGTTGGGTTATGTTAGCGAGGCTCTCATCACGGCCTTTCTTTCCTTCCTTTGTGCCACTGTCATGCTCCCGTTTTATCTTAACATTATGGTGTTCATGTCTTCTCCACTCTTACTTCCCCATGGCTGCGCTTTTTCACAGCCCTCAATGTACTTCACTGAAAATGGCTGACAATGGGTCTCCCATAACTAGACATTTTAGCAAGAATACTGCTTTGAAGTGTAGGTGAGCAGTAAGCAACAAAATAGCAGACAATTGAGAGAAGGAGACAGAAAAAGGACCAACTTAAAATCCATCTAACCTTAGAGAGACAAATAACAAAGAGGAAAATTACAATGACATTAAAGGAGACAAAGGGAAAGTGCAGGAGATGTAAATAACAGTAGGGACGTTGGTCACAAAGGACTGTATTATTAAATGTCTGCAGAAGAGCTCCATGCATCACCTGAACATCAGGACCCCTATTTTCATTTGCACAATTTTTGAATGGGAGGACTTAGTAAATCAGTCGCTCCACTGGGGCCAGCTACACTCCTTAAATTTTAGTGCACGGTAAATGTTCAGCATGCTCCTTTGCAAATATGCCCCTAAGTGAATAGCCTGCTGAGAGATGAGTAAATTTAGTCCCTAAATGAAAAAGGATGTGGGTCCAGTAGCTTGTAGGAGGACTTAATAAAGACCACTGGGGAATACCATGCCAGAATGCCAGAGGAGCAGAGACAAAGGCCGAGAATTTGAAGATACAGAGGAAGAAGAAACTTTGCCCAGTCACTCGCTAACCTCAAACTCTCTTTCTATGTCCAACTGTGCCACCCAGACCAGCTGTCTCCCTTATTCCTTATACCTCTGTGCAGCAGCTGGAAGCCAGTGGCAGATGGACACATGGAAACCAACTGACAGCAGACAAAGTGACAGGCAGGCAGACAAGCCGTCTCTCCTCATACCTGTGTACTCCAAGTGAAAGCCAGCAGCGGACACACTGATGTCAGACTGGAAGGTCAGGTACAGGTTGTTGGACGTGCTGTTCAGCAGTTGAGGAATTGTTGTACCTGTATTAAACAAACAAAAGACAGAAAAGACCACGTCTAGTCCATATTCCAGATTTGAGAGCACCCAAGCAACATGTGAACATTTATTGCACTTCAGTTATCTTCAGTATAGATAATAATGTAGATACAGTAATAACTGTGCTGCAATTTTGTTAAATCATTCTCTGGATTCCACTTTTTTATTTTACCCAGAGCCAAATTCAAGTATGAGCCTGGACTCTCTGGCTTTCAGCAGCAGCCATTTCACCTCCATAACCTCGCTAAATTGGGGTTGCTGAGTATATCAGCAGGTACAAATGAAATGATGGTGAAAAACTAAAACACAAAGTGCCTCACATAATGCAATAAATCACAGGCAATCACTCATATCAAGAAATAAAATAACAGAGCAGAGTGCGTTTAAAATGTAAAAAGGTAGAGAATGTATTTTGTGCCATCCTTGGGCAGAGAACACATTTGAATAACCTGCAACGTATGTAAGTCCTTCTGGGTCAACCAGAGAAGAAAGCATTACAATAGTCAACATTGTGCAGTGATATACAGATTAGAATTTCAAGCCAGCAAGCACAAATGCTCTGAATTTTTGTGGAAACACTAACATGATTACATTCTACTTACTAATGTTGCTACTTCAACATTTTCAACAAAGATTGTTTCACTACATAGATCAAATATGCAGTCTCTGTTACACATTTTAAGGTGTTCAACACGTCCTTTGGATCTTCAGTCAGACCCTTAAAAACTAAACCAATGAACACGAACATGATCTTTTATTCTAACTCTGAATTTGCACTGCAGAATATTCAGTATGTGTGGCAACACTGAGGTCTAGGATCATATTCTCTATTCCAGGCGTATGTCTTCAGCAATTTGCAAGGGGACTTTTACATATATTCATAATCACCTTCATCAGTTTAGCCCCAGATAAAATTGATTGCTAGCCATTTAAAATGGCTTAGCCTTTTCACACCGCACGCTGTCCTACACAGTGAGAGCTGTACTGTGAAGCTATTACAATATGTAAAGAGTTTTGTTCCAAAATGAGATATCCACCACTTGAGAAATCTGACACCTAGTCTCATAAACCTGATAGCCGATATAGAGGCAGAAGTCATTATGCTACACCAGTCCCTCTGATACCGGGATCCAGCATCTAAAATGATGTGATGGCCTGTTTCTAGCAGGTTACCATGTGGCAAGAGCACCATTTTCATTAGTGTGTGCCCTAAGGCAACACTACATTTGTAAAGCTCCAGACTGAAACGGGGGCTACATTATGAAGATCTCTAATGCAGAGACAGGAATATTGTCTGAAGGAGGAGGAACATTATTTCTTCTTTGACTTCTTTAACTGGTTTTTAGACAGCATTCTCAAAGGACATGCCAAATGTCATCAGCTCCATCACCGCATCTGTCTGCTGCTGGGGCCCTGTGACATCTGATTGAAATTCAAGAGGGAGCTGACAACTAAAATCCAGTTGTATCTGTTTTACCTGAGTAGCTACCAAGCCTTGGAGCATTGCCATCAACCCCGTCAAAAAAATCCAGCGAGTCCCAGTTATGCTCCGTGGCGAAGGTCACAACCTGAATCTGAAAGACAAAGACACCTTGATACAAATGCTGAAGACAGCCTGAAAAATACACAAGATACAAAAACACAAATGTACTTGAGTAGCAAAAAAGCTGACTGATTAATAATTCACCCATGCATCCCCAAAACATCTTTTAATCTCTCATTAAATATTATACTACTAAGATTTGCGTCTGTGTCCTCTCACTTGGATGCCGGCTCCCTCAGGAACAGAGATTTTCCAGGCACAGTTCAGATAGTTGGCATACGGCTCTGGGTATCCAGGAGAGAGGATAGTGCCTCTGCGCTCAGTTAACACTCCACCACAGGGAACTAGACAAAGGAGAAAAGATTGAAAGCGAGAGAGTCAGTCTCAACAAAGTTGAAGTCTGCCGAGCCAGGAGTGGGCAGGGGTCAGAGTGGGGCAGCAGCAAACCATCACACATTTAAAAGCATCATTCGACCCACTAATACATGGATTTTAAATGAGCATCTGTGAAAAATCACTTCATAGGATGTAATTCTATGGACCCAAAGGCAAGCCAGCCATGATAATGACCAGTTCTGCTTGTGATATATGATGTAAAAGAGCTTTATTTTATGACAGTACTGAACCAGAGCATGCATCCTTGTCCACATAATATTATTTTCCTTTAATACCTCAGTGGAGTTTTGCATGGCAGCACACTTGCCTCTCGCTCTATGCCGACATAAACAGTTCGACCCTGATGTTATTTCATCTCTCGCAGGCCACGCAAATCACATCTTTCAATTGTGAAAGCTATTCCTCTCAAAGCGCACCTTGTTTCTACCAGTGCCACAAGTAACATATTTATCAAGCCTCTTGGCTCTCAGATGAATGTTGAATTGGAGTCACTGGCCATATTGAGCTGACATTTTCCGGCACTGTGATATATTTGAGCATGAGTAGAAATCAAAATGGAAAAAAAAGGTCCATTACAGTTACAATTTCTTTATTGCTTTTCAGACGGTGCCAATTGGCCTTGTATCCGGCCAGCTACCTTCTACACAGTGTCTGGCTCCACTTTTTGTCCATTAAGGACTGTGGTAACCCAGCCTTGCACACCAGAATCCTTTGGATTATTGCACTCAACACACACAAAAAAAAAACCCCAGAGTGAAATGCATTTCCTTTTTATTGAGATGTAGCCCTGCTGGCTAACACAGTAACAAGCATCCTAATAGGTTGATGAAATTTTGCTTTTTCATTGTTGCTTTGTTCTAATGAGATCCATTGTTCTTCTGCCACCAACTGCAATATGTTTATCAGACCAAACCATCACATGTATTTCATCATTAATGACAGTTGATGTATACTACAAAAATAAATGGCATATCAGCTCCATTATCCCTTTTCTTCCCACTCCTGATGCAGACACAACTGTTCATCAGATTAAACTGTACAAATGCTAGGTAACCCAGAGTTACCTAGCATTTGTTGGTTTTCTCATAGGACCATGACCAAAGCTGTCACTCAGGGTGAATGAGATCCTTCAGGTTCTAAGTGGAGTAGTACAATGTGTTCTCACAATGAAGAACCAGCTGCTGTTTGTCAAGGACGAGGGTTTAACTCATACAGGTCAATGATAATCACCCTTTTTATATCCATCAGCCACTAGAGGGTTTGAAAATATTCTAATTATCACAAAGGGGAAAAAAATGGCTGTCAGAAAAAGGTGGAAAAACACATATTTCAGCTTTCAGCTTGCCACGATTTCAAACTCATCAATATTTTACAGGTGATATATACCCTCCTACACATGCTTGGAGAATCGTGCTGAAGTGACATCAGTACTCCTTTCCTTTCAGAACGAGTGACACATTCAAGAAAATTATTTCTATGCTGTACCTCACAGCAATCGCACTTCCATATAATCGACACCATAGTAATGTCATCTTCAGCTAATGCATGTCACATGAAGAGTATTCACTATTGATTAACTCTTGCCAAGGCTGAAGGAGAACAGCCTGCGTAATTGTTTTGAATTCTGCTCCACAAATGAAACATGAAGGTCAATGTCTATAAAATCTAGAGTACTGCTGTCAGAACGTAATATCCTGCAGACACTCGTTTAAGGCTCCTTGAAAGTATGAGGTGTCTATACACTAAATAACATAGTGAGTGACTGAGTGTCCGGACTATCAATGCCAGTAACCTTGTTTTCTATTTAATCATCTCCTGCTGGCTGGCTGTCCAAAATTTCTATTATAGAAAATTAAATCTGATCTTTTTGACTCCCAACATCAAACGCTAAAAGAGAGGGCTGAAAAAATATTCAAAGCACTCTAAGAATAACAAAATATAGCCCTGTTATGTTTAAATTCTTATAGCATGAAACCATGTTTCTGACAACAAGCGACGCAGCCATTCCCGAGAAAGATCCAGTATTCCAGTATAATTTAACAGCTCCTTTGAGTCTCCTGAGCTGTCAGTTAATGTAATTGGTCGAGCAAGATTAGAAATCATGACACTCATAAAAGCATGAATGCTCCACACCCATCTCAATCTATGGCAGGCTCATATGTCAGAGTTACTGCAGGTAGACAAGCGTGGGGACTACACACGTTATGAGACACCATTTAACACAATCTGATAGGCAGGGAATTCGCTGCAACTTTTAATTAGAGGTGTTTTAATCAAGATATCAAAAACCTATCAGCACATAATGTGGGTACCACATGGGTGTCTCACATCACATGCACTACTTATATTCTAAGTATATATTCCTAAATAGCTTATTTGTTTTTAGGATACATACATCTTACAAATGTTATCCTTATATTACATTAATTGTGCATATTATGTGGTCAAAACTGCCTTTTGTTAATTATCTTCTAATTATTTACATCCACCCAACAACTGTATCCTCTAATGTCTCTGTTATCTTACCTCTTCCCTCATTAACAGCAGCAGAGTCACTCTAAATTTAATCTCAAAGCTTATTTTGAACAATTAAGCACCAAAAATGGACACGCATGCCAGTTTTTTAAGGTTAATTTACTTCAAGAAAGCCAGTGAAGACCACTATGACATCTCAGCCCTCCCAGGATTGTGTAGGACAGTCTAATTGGAATTGAAGGTGGATAAAATGTTGCTGCTCCCCTTCTCTGGGCAAAATTATATTTTTTTGAGGCCGAAAAGAAATGGCCGATATTAGCCAGTTGGTCAAAGTCATTATGGATAGTGAGCAAAACAGGTACCTCATCACAGTATAATGACAAAAAAAAAAGTACTTCCTAAACATAAATTGCTTTTTGTGTATAGTCTTAACGTTTTAGAGGGATGGGGCTTTAATCTTTTTATTCTAAATTCAATACGTTGCTTTTTTTCTTAAAAAAGTAAACAGACACGCTATATTGTAAATACAGTCAGGTCCATAATTATTTGGACAATGATACAGTTGTCGTCATTTTGGCTCTGTACACCACCACAATGGGTTTTAAATGAAACAATGAATACCTGCTTAAAGTGCAGACTCTCAGCTTTCATTTAAGGCTTTTTTCAAAAATGTAGTATGAACCGTGTAGGAATGACAACCATTTCTTCACACAGTCCCCCGACTTTAAGGGCTCATAAGT